>NW_024470726.1:2022495-2209995 GCF_017639515.1 Carcharodon carcharias
CATACACACACACACACATGCACACACACACACCCATACACACACACACATGCACACACACACACCCATACACACACACACACATGCACACACACACACCCATACACACACACACACCCATACACACACACACACATGCACACACAGACACCCATACACACACACACACATGCACACACACACACCCATACACACACACACACATGCACACACACACACCCATACACACACACACACATGCACACACACACACCCATACACACACACACACATGCACACACACAGACACCCATACACACACACACACATGCACACACACACACCCATACACACACACACATGCACACATACACACCCATACACACACACAGACACCCATACATACACACCCATACACACACACAGACAGCCATACACATACACACACAGACAGCCATACACACACACACACCCATACACACACACACACACATGCACACACAGACACCCATACACACACAGACACCCATACACACACACCCATACACACACACACACACCCATACACACAAACATACAGACAGCCATACACACACACACACACATGCACACACAGACACCCATACACACACACACACAGACACCCATACACACACACACACGCAGACACCCATACACACACACCCATACACAAACACACACATGCACACACACACTCATACACACACACAGACACCCATACACACACAGACACCCATACACAGACACACACACACACACATGCACACACAGACACTCACATACACACACATGCACACACACACACACCCATACACAAACACATGCACACTCACATGTACACACAGACACCCATACAGACACTCACACACACACACACATGCACACACAGACACACATATGCACACACACACCCATACACACACGCACACACAGATACCCATACATACATGCACGCACATACAGACACCCATACACACACAGACACCCATACAGACACACACACATATGCACACACAGACACCCATACACACACACACACACACACAAGCACACACAGACACTCACACAAACACATATGCACACATAGACACCCATACACACGCAAACAGAATGCACACGCAGACACACACACACAGACACTCACACAAACACATGCGCACACAGACATCCGTACACATGCACAGACACCCATGTACACACACACAGACACACACATGCATACATGCACACACATGTACCGATACACACACATGCACACAGACACACATATGCACACACGCACACACACGCACACAGACACACATATGCACACACACATGCACACACACACACACACAGACAGACATGCACACACATGCACACGTGCACACACACACGTACACAGACACACATATGCACACACACATGCACACACGTACACACACAGACACCCATGCACACACACTCACTCTTTCTCTCACACACACAGAAACACTCACTCTCTCTCACACACACGCACACGTACACTTGCATGCACATACAAATGCACACACGCACACACACAAGCACAAATACACGCACATGCACACACCCTCACACGGGCTTCCCATCCCTCCTGACAAGTCTGACCCATTTATCCCCTTACACCTCCCAGCCTCTCAGAAGCAACCAGCCCTTCATGTATAAACCTTGGCATTGTGAGGGTGGACTTGATATTCAGCCGCAGGGCTGGCGAGGATCAGAGGGGCATCACAAGACCTTACATTTCTCTAGCGCCTTTCACCCCCTCAGGACGTCCCAAAGCGCTTCCCAGCCAATGAGCTACTGTTTTGGAGCATAGTCACTGCGGTAATATAGGCAATGCAGCAGCCAGTTTTTACACAGAAAGATCCCATAAACAGCAATGTGACAATGACCCAGGTCATCAGCTTTTCAGTGATGCTGACTGAGGGATGAATATCGGTCCCAGGACACTAAGGAGAATACCCCCTCCCCCACCCCGCTCTTCTTCCAATAGCAGCCATGGGATCTTTTACATCCGGGAGGTCAGACGGGGGCCTCGGTTTAATGTCTCATCCTGAAAGACGGCACCTCCGACAGTGCGGCACTCCCTCATTGCTGACCCTCTGACAGTGCGGCACTCTCAGTACTGACCCTCCAACAGTGCGGCACTCCCTCAGTACTGACCCTCCAACAGTGCGGCACTCTCAATACTGACCCTCCGACAGTGCGGCACTCCCTCAGTACTGACCCTCCGACAGTGCGGCACTCTCAATACTGACCCTCCGACAGTGCGGCACTCCCTCAGTACTGACCCTCCGACAGTGCGGCACTCTCAGTACTGACCCTCCGACAGTGCGGCACTCCCTCAGTACTGACCCTCCAACAGTGCTGCGCTCCCTCAGTACTGACCCTCCAACAGTGCGGCACTCCCTCAGTACTGACCCTCCCACAGTGCGGCGCTCCCTCAATACTGACCCTCCGACAGTGCGGTTCTCCCTCAGTACTGACCCTCCAACAGTGCGGCACTCTCAATACTGACCCTCCTACAGTGCGGCACTCCCTCAGTACTGACCCTCCGACAGTGTGGCACTCCCTCAGTACTGACCCTCCGACAGTGCGGCGCTCCCTCAGTACTGACCATCCCACAGTGCAGCACTCCCTCAGTACTGACCCTCCGACAGTGCGGCGCTCCCTCAGTACTGACCCTCTGATAGCGCGGCACTCCCTCAGTACTGACACTTCGACAGTGCAGCGCTCCCTCAGTACTGACCCCTCACAGTGCAGCGCTCCCTCAGTACTGACCCTCCCGACAGTGCAGCGCTCCCTCAGTACTGACCCTCCGACAGTGCGGCGCTCCCTCAGTACTGATCCTCTGACAGTGCGGCATTCCCTTGGTACTGGCACTGTGACTGCCGGCCTGGGTGATGGGGCTCGAGTCTCTGCAGTAGAGCTTGAACCAATGACCTTCTGACTCAGAGGCGAGACACAGGGTGCCATGGCTGACAACCACTTGAAGCTAAGATAACGACTCATGGTTTTATAGCTTGGCCCTTTCTCTCCCTGCTGTTGTCCATAAGCACACTCTCTCCAGCAGGGATCATGGGACAGAGAGGGAAAGCCATGGTATTGAAGTGGTTATTTTGCAGTTACCAGTGAGAACTGTGGCTTCATGTTTCTCAATCATTGGTTAAGGGCCCCGCACTTAGGCCGACAAGTGACAAGTAACATTCGTGACACACAAGTGCCAGGCCATGACCTTCTGCACCCAGAGAGAATCTAACCATCGCCCCTTGACATTCAATGGAATTACCATCACTGAATCCCCCACTATCAACATCCTGGGGGTTACCATTGACCAGAAACTGAACTGGACCAGCCATATCAATACTGTGGCTACAAGAGCAAGTCAGAGGCTGGGAATCCTGCGGAGAGTAACTCACCTCCTGACTCCCCAAAGCCTGTCCACCATCTACAAGGCACAAGTCAGGAGTGTGATGGGATACTCCCCACTTGCCTGGATGAGTGCAGCTCCCACAACACTCAAGAAGCTCAACACCATCCAGTACAAAGCAGCCCCGCTTGATCGGCACCCCATCCACAAACATTCACTCCCTCCACCACCGACGCACAGTAGCAGCAGTGTGTGTACCATCTACAAGATGCACTGCAGCAACTCACCAAGGCTCCTTAGACACCACCTTTCAAACCTGCAAACTCTACCATCTAGAAGGACAAGGGCAGCAGATACATGGGGAACACCATCAGCTGGAAGGAAGGAGGGATGAAGATATGGCGGAGAGATATGAGGGGGAGAGGTTAATGTGGAGAGAGATTTTGTTATTCTGTCCTGGGATGTGGGTGTCACTGGCAGGGCCTGAAATTGTTGCCCCGTTGAGAAGCTGGTGATGAGATTCAACGTTGTCGTTTGGATTGAAGTGCTGGGGTCCTCCATCAGTGAGAATGACCACATTTGTGGAGCTCCTCCTCCTTCCTGTTGGCTGTTTAATTGTCCATGACTAGATGTGGCAGAGTATGAGGAAGAGAGATACGAGAGAGAGATATATCTGAGGGATAGAGGCAGAGAGAGAAGGGAAAGAGACAGAGGGAGAAAGAGAGGTGTATGAGGGACAGATATATGAGGGAGAGTCGGAGGGGGAGAGAGAGAGATGGGGAGAGATATGAGAGAGGGATGGCGTGAGAGAGAGAGGGGTGGGGGAGAGATATGCGAGAGAGTGATGGAGAGATAGAGAGAACAGCTGGAGAGAGATATGAGAGAAAGATGGAGGGAGAGATGGGGAAGATGGAGATGGGGAGAGATATGAGAGAAGGAGAGATAGAGAGGGAGAGAGGGACAAAGAGACAGAGGGAGACAGAGAGAGAGAGAGAGAAACAAGGAGGGATGGAAGGAGAGAGAGAGAGAGAGATGGAGAGAGAGAAATGGGAAGAGATATGAGAGAAAGAGATGTAGGAGAGAGAGATATATGGGGCAGTGAAAAAAGATATGGTGGAGAGAGTTATACTCCTGTTACTATATCCCAATTACCCAGTGACACCATTCACTGGAGGAGGGGTGGGGATGGTGTGACCTTTACTGGGGGGTATATGGATTGGGAAGGGTAGAGTGGTGATTCTTGGAACTGACCCCTCAACCTTTCTGCCTCTCTCTCAAAACCAGAGGCAAATAAACTTGCAGGGCTATGGGGAGTGCATTGGGAGGGTAAATGGGAATGAATGCATTGATCCACAGAGAGCTGGCATGGACTCAATGGGAAGAATGGCCTCCTCTGTGCCAAAAGGATTGGACAAACCAAGAATACAAGGTGTGTGGTATAACCAAGACTCCCCTGATGTACAAACCCCACCCCCCAGCACACCCCACCGTCCTCTCTCTCTCTCTCACATTGAATAGTCGCAGAGGGAGGCACTGTAGGGCAAACTGTCCGAGTGGGGTAGGTCCCCAGTGAGGGCTCAGTGCCTTCGAGGGAGTGTTAGACTTGGAGGTAACTCAGTACATTGCAAACTCAACAGAAAGATTTTTTTTAAAAGCCCAACATGTGCTTAGGCTGGACCCTGACAGAGCTACCCACAGAATTCCAATCTCAAACCACAGCCCAGGCAATGAGTGTGACTAGGAACACCGTCGGAGTGGGGGGGGGGTGGAAACCTGCCTTTCTCCTCTGGCACACCCAGCCGTCCCTGCACACGAGGCTGTCTGTGTCTGTGGACAGAGCAGGAGGCAGCAGTTGGTCGACAAGGTGAAGGGTGTAGGGCAGGGAAGCAGATTTGAGGTATGGGCCCAGCCCATGAGTGGATGGAAAGGCAGATTAGAGTCCAGAATTACCCCTCTTTACCCCTCATGACCTCCGCACATCCCCCATCTCACCTACACCCCTCCCTATCTCTGTAACCTCATCCAGCCCCTAAACCCCTCCCTATCTCTATAACGTCCTTCAGCCCCTACACCCCTCCCTATCTCTGTAACCTCCTCCAGCCCCTACACCCCTCCCTATCTCTGTAACCTCCTCCAGCCCCTAAACCCATCCCTCTCTATAACCTCCTCCAGCCCCTACACCCCTCCCTATCTCTGTAACCTCCTCCAGTCCCTACACCCCTCCCTATCTCTGTAATCTCCTCCAGCCCCTACACCCCTCCCTATCTCTGTAACCTCCTCCAGCCCCTACACCCCTCCCCATCTCTGTAACCTCCTCCAGCTCCTACACCCCTCCCTATCTCTGTAACCTCCTCCAGCCCCTACACCCCTCCCTATCTCTGTAACCTCCTCCAGCCCCTACACCCTTCCCTATCTCTGTAACCTCCTCTAGCCCCTACACCCCTCCTTATCTCTGTAACCTCCTCCAGCCCCTACAACCCTCCGAGATCTCTTCTCTCCTCCAATTCCGGCCTCTTGTCCATCCCCCGATTCCCATCGCTCCACCATTGGCCGCCGTGCCTTCAGCTGCCTGCGGGGGCCCTGAGCTCTGGAATTCCCTCCCTAAACCTCTCCGCCTCTCCCTCTCTCTCTCTCCTCCTTTAAGACGCTCCTTAAAACCGACCTCTTTGACTGAGCTATATCTCCTCATGTGGCTCGGGGTCAGATCGGTGTGATAACGCTCTTGTGAAGCACCTTGGGATATTTCTGGATGTTAAAGGTGCTATATAAATGTAGGTTGCTGTTTTTTTTTTCTCAGGTCTTTTCATTAATTGGTGTCCAGACTTCTGTAATACCAACAGCTAAAATATAACAGGGAGTTGATGGCACCACATATTTCAGTCCCACTCTCATCAAAGAGAACGTGGTCCTAAAACATCCATCAATAGTTTCTTATCTCTCAGACTCTCCTGCAAATTGCAGCTTTTGCTCTTTTCTCTTCACTTCATGTAAGAACCAGTGGAGGTGGGGGGGGAGATGAGGAGAATTTTTATTTTAAAACACAGCGAGTTGCTGTGATCTGGAAGGCGCTGCCTGAAAGGGCGGTGGAAGCAGATTCAATAGGAATTTTCAAAAGGGGGAGGGAATCGGAAAAGTACTCGAAGGTGTAAAATTCTGCAGGGCGATGCTGGGGGAGGGGGGGCGGTGGGGAGGGAGTGGGACTAATTGGATAGCTCTTTCAAAAGAGCCAGCACAGGCACGATGGGCTGAATGGCCCGCCCCTGTGCTTTATTGGTTTTAGATTTCCCTCTTCCTCGCTGCCCGCCAAGGTTCTTCCTCTGCGTACAGGAGTTTGCTGGTGTCTTATTGCGAGTTACCCGAGGTGCCCTGCTCCCCAGTTGCTGCAGTGGTCAGGGCAGATGAAGGTCGGCTTCTGCCTTCTGTTGTCGAACAGCCGGCATTCATTGACTCAGCTTACACACGGTGGGAGTGAAGATTATTTTGCTCAGGTCCCGCGAAAAAGCCCAGTGTGTGCACAACAGAGACTCAGGAGCAGGGTTAAGGGCAGCATTAGTTTCCTGGCTAGAGTTTCCACCGTGCTCCTGCACCCCTGCACCTCCCCTCCCCCCCCCGCACCCAACCCCCCACCACCCCCACCCCACCCCACCCCACCATGCCTTCTCCCCCGAAGGATCCTGAGTCCATCAGTCCCATCAGCCTCCCCCGACTCCCCAGAACCACCTCGGCCGTGATTCCGAACTCCAGCTCGCCTTTGCCAGGACATTCGACTGTGAGAGGCGTCGCGCCTGAGAGCTCTCCGGCGGAGGTTGCTCGGGGATCGGGGGGGGGGGGGTAGTCATTGAGGGGCATCCGCCCAATTTGAACCCTTGCTCCTTGACCCAGGTTTGCCAAGGTCGATGGTGACACCCCAGCAGAGACCAGTTAACCCAATGGAGGGAGGGGAATCAACTCCAGCGCGGTGGGAGGGGATGGGTTTGCCTGCACCACCCACCGACATCTCTGAAAACAGATTGCCTGGGTCTTTTGTCTGTGGGATCTTGCTGTGCAGTTAGCACCTGCTGTGTTCCATACATTGCACCAGTGATTATTTCAAAAGAAAAAAAATACTTCATTGGCTGTGAAGTGCTTTGTGATCTGAGATAAACACAAGTCCTTTTTCCTATTTCTTTTTAATCTCATGACTGTGAATAGGCAAGTGGGCGCAGCAGTAACGTTGGTACAGGGGTGTCGTTTACTGCCTGAACCCAGCGTCACTTCATTCTTTGAATGTGGGTGTCATTGGGAAGGTCAGTATTTATTGCCCATCCCTAATTGCCCCTTAGAAAGTGGTGGCAAGTCACCTTCTTCAGACTTTGCAGTCCAAGTGCAAATTGGCTGCCACATTTCCAACATTGACCTGTGAGTGTTTGTTGGGGACAGTGTAGAGGGAGTTTACTCTGTATCTAACCCCGTGCTGTACCTGTCCTGGGAGTGTTTGATGGGGACAGTGTAGAGGGAGCTTTTCTCTGTATCTAACCCCGTGCTGTACCTGTCCTGGGAGTGTTTGATGGGGACAGTGTAGAGGGAGATTTACTCTGTATCTAACCTCGTGCTGTACCTGTCCTGGGAGTGTTTGATTGGGACAGTGTAGAGGGAGCTTTACTCTGTATCTAACCCCTGCTGTACCTGTCCTGGGAGTGTTTGATGGGGACAGTGTAGAGGGAGCTTTACTCTGTATCTAACCCCGTGCTGTACCTGTCCTGGGAGTGTTTGATGGGGACAGTGTAGAGGGAGCTTTACTCTGTATCTAACCCCGTGCTGTACCTGTCCTGGGAGTGTTTGATGAGGACAGTGTAGAGGGAGCTTTACTCTGTATCTAACCCCGTGCTGTACCTGTCCTGGGAGTGTTTGATGGGGACAGTGTAGAGGGAGTTTTACTCTGTATCTAACCCCGTGCTGTACCTGTCCTGGGAGTGTTTGATGGGGACAGTGTAGAGGGAGTTTTACTCTGTATCTAACCCCGTGCTGTACCTGTCCTGGGAGTGTTTGATGGGGACAGTGTAGAGGGAGCTTTACTCTGTATCTAACCCCGTGCTGTACCTGTCCTGAGAGTGTTTGATGGGGACAGTGTAGAGGGAGCTTTACTCTGTATCTAACCCCGTGCTGTACCTGTCCTGGGAGTGTTTGATGAGGACAGTGTAGAGGGAGCTTTACCCTGTATCCAACCCCGTGCTGTACCTGTCCTGGGAGTGTTTGATAGGGACAGTGTAGAGGGAGCTTTACTCTGTATCTAACCCCGTGATGTACCTGTCCTGGGAGTGTTTGATAGGGACGGTGTAGAGGGAGCTTTACTCTGTATCTCACCCCGTGCTGTACCAGCCCTGGGAGTGTTTGATGGGGACGGTGTAGAGGGAGTTTACTCTGTATCTAACCCCCTGTTGTACCTGATATCTTATCCTATGGAGAGCAGGAGGGGAAGGAATGGTTAACAAGAGTCCTTGACCCTGATAATTCAAAGGGACAGGAGGAGGCCATTCAGCCCCTCGATCCCGTTCTCCCATTTAATACATCAATGCTGACCTGTATCTTAACCTCACCTACCCACCTTGGTTCCGTAACCCTAAATCTCCTTACTCAATGAAAATCTATCCATCTCAGTTCTAACATTCTTGAGGACACCCCACTGCTCCCCCCCCCCCGTCACCAGTCCCGACAGCTTTTTGCAGGGTGGGGGGGTGAGAGTTCCAGATTCCCATTCCCCCACCCCCCCGTGTGTGTGTGTGTGTGTGTGTGTGTGTGTGTGTGAGGTGCTTCCTGACGTCACCCCTGAACGGCCTGACTCCCATTTTAAGGTTCTGCACCCCCCCCAACACCCCCCCACCCCACCACCCCCCCGCCTTGTTCTGGAGTCTCTCCCCCACCCCTCACCCCCACCCCGACCAGAGGAAATAGTTTCTCTCTATCAACCCGATCGAATCCTTTAATCATCTTAAATCCCCCTCGATTCGATCACCCCTTCATCTTTGACAAAAGCAGAAAACCTGCATTTCTCTAGCGCCTTTCGTGGTCAGGGGGACATGGGGTACGTTCCAAGTGTGGTCTCGGTCGTTAAGGTAGGAGAATATTCTCCAGGCGGGTGGGGTGGGGTGGTGGGGGGGTCTCCGAATGAAATTTTGTGACCTGTTCATGGGTTTCTCGCCCAGTGAACTCCGCTTCGTGTCTTAATTGGAACTGAGCTGCCTCCCAGCATTGGAGGTGAAGGTGGGCGGAGAGAGCGTGATGCAGTGTGTCACAATATTAACCATCTGTTCCTGTTTTCTGCTGCATCGCGCCCAGTTTGTTGACATCAGCTCGGCTTTTAACCGTCCTGACATCACCTTGGGCTGCCAAGAGTGGGTGGGTGCGGTGGGGTGGGGTGGGGTGGCCATGGCTCTGAATGAGTCTGGTTCCTGAGGGGAGGGGAGGGGAGGGGAGGGGAGGGGAGGGGATGGGGAGGGGAGGGGAAGGGGAAGGGGAGGGGGAGGGGAGGGGAGGGGAAGGGGAGGGGGAGGGGGGAGGGGAGGGGAAGGGGGAGGGGAGGAGGGCTGCTCCCTGCAGAGAGAGGTAAAAACAGTAGGGTCAGGAGGTTTAAAAAAAAAAACGCCTTTTGAGGCAAGTTGGGACGTTGAGGGGGGGGGACGATGGGTAAGGGATGGAAAAAGTGTCAAGAGGAGGCACTTTGTTTACAGATGGATTCAGGCAGCAGTGTCAGGCAGTGAGCACTCTGCTCGCTCACAATACACTGGATAGGCTGGTCTGAGCCAGAACATTTTTCACTCCAAGAAAAGGGGGCAACCCAAACAAAATATGTATCAATAAATACCTCAACCCTGGCTTCTACTTTATAGAGGATGAAAGCTGAGGTTAAATGTCAACTTCAAAATGGTCTCTTTCGGTTTCCCTCCCTCCTTCCCTCCTCCTCCTCCCCCCACTCCGAATGGGTTTACAAAACGCTCCCCTTCTCTTTAAAACTGCCCTTTCAGTGTTGAGCAGAACCCAACATGTCACTGATGTGCGGTGATTAAATCGGGATTGGAACCAGCGTTTGACTCCTGATGTTGACTGACAACGATTAAACCTCCCCTCCCCTCCTCCTCCTTCTCTCTCTCTCTCTCTCTCTCTCTCTCACTCTGTCTACTGGCGAGTCAGTGATCTCTTCCAAGTTGCTTTTGAATTTAGTTCCCCTCCCCTCCCTGGCGAAGGGGCTCCTGGAAACAATTAGAAGGGAGCTTGAACAAGGTCCTGTTTACAGCTCTGACGCAGGATTGTGGACTCACACTGGAGAGAGGCATAAAATCTTCAGTCTTTCCCCTCCCCTCCCCTTCGACGTCCAATTGCACAACTCCAAAAGAATCTCTGAGAAATAGCTCGGGCCTCTGATCAGTAATAGTCAGGGCAGACCCCCCTCCCTGGCTCCCTCCCTCCCTCGCTGTTAATTTATTCTGAAGCCAGATGGTGAATTAGGGAGGCAGAAGCCATTCTTTTTCTTTTAAACTTGGTAACTAGACTTATGCAACGTTTACACGTGTTTACCTCCCCCCACCAAACCCCCACCACCCCCCCCCCGCAAACCAACGCCCAGTGTCCCAGAAGTGTTTCTTTACATGTGCTCAAGTTACATAATCAGCCAATTCACCTCTGCATCCCTAACCTTGGTAATACAGTTAACGTAGCATGAACGCACCCTTTGGGCACTAAATCTTTAAGACCTCAGGACGTTACAAAGCTCCCCCCAAGCCCCGCAAAAACATGAAGTACTTTCCCAAGAGCAGCCGCTGCTGCAATGTTGGGGAACAGCAGTGAATCCGTGCACAGCAAGCTCCCACAAACAGCCGCGGGATAATGACCATGATAGGAGTGGGTGGGTGGTGGTGGTGGCAGGCAACGCGGTCACAGCTCTGTTGGCTAGGATAGCTAGCATGTGGTTCAGAATGGCCCCAGCAACGCGGGTTCAATCCCTGCTTCGGCTGAGGTGGACTGGTGGGGGGGGGAGGGGGCACCTGCCTCCTCTTGGCCTGCTCCTGGAGGCTGAGGGCAGTGGCAAACCAAAACTGACAAAATAAAAACTGCCAAGGAAATAGCTCGGGATGAAACGTTAGCAAACAATGAGCCAAGGACCTGCCTTTGGGCAGAGCGCACATGAATGAATGACCGAGATAATCTGCTTTAAGCAAACACTTACTCAGCGATAAACACTGGCCCCAGGGACACCAGGGAAATCTTCTCCCCTCCCCGCCTCCTCTTCAGTGGCCGTGAGATCTTTCTACATCCAACAGGGAGGGCAGGTGCCTAACCCAAAAGACAGCACCTCCGACTGTGCGGCGTTCGTTCAGTCCTGGCACTTCCAGCGACAGCTCAGGTCTTGCACTGAAGTCTCTGGACTGGGTTTTTTGGGATGCACAGTCTTCTGGCTCAGAGGAAATAGAGTTACCCCCAACTGAGCCACAAGGGAGAATGTGGGAGAGAATGGGCAAAAGAAATAGAGGTTCCCTCAGTACTGACCCTCCGACAGTGCGGCACTCGCTCAGTACTGACCCTCTGACAGTGCGGCACTCCTTCAGTACCGACCCTCCGACAGTGCGGCGCTCCCTCAGTACCGACCCTCCGACAGTGCAGCACTCCCTCAGTACAGACCCTCCGACAGTGCGGCGCTCCCTCAGTACAGACCCTCCGACAGTGCGGCGCTCCCTCAGTACTGACCCTCCGACAGTGCGGCGCTCCCTCAGTACTGACCCTCCGACAGTGCGGTGCTCCCTCAGTACTGACCCTCTGACAGTGCGGCGTTCCCACAGTACTGACCCTCCGACAGTGCGGCGCTCCCTCAGTACTGACCCTCCGACAGTGCGGCACTCCCTCAGTACTGATCCTCCGACAGTGCGGCACTCCTTCAGTACTGACCCTCTGACATTGCGGTGCTCCCTCAATACTGACCCTCTGACAGTGCGGAACTCCCTCAGTACTGACCCTCTGACATTGCGGCGCTCCTTCAGTACTGACCCTCTGACATTGCGGCGCTCACTCAGTACTGACCCTCTGACAGTGCGGCACTCCCTCAGTACTGACCCTCTGACAGTGCGGAACTCCCTCAGTACTGACCCTCTGACATTGCGGCGCTCCTTCAGTACTGACCCTCTGACATTGCGGCGCTCCCTCAGTACTGACCCTCTGACAGTGCAGAACTCCCTCAGTACTGACCCTCTGACAGTGCGGCACTCCCTCAGTACTGACCCTCTGACAGTGCGGCACTCCCTCAGTACAGACCCTCCGACAGTGCGGCGCTCCCTCAGTACTGACCCTCCGACAGTGCGGCGCTCCCTCAGTACTGACCCTCCGACAGTGCGGTGCTCCCTCAGTACTGACCCTCTGACAGTGCGGCGTTCCCTCAGTACTGACCCTCCGACAGTGCGGCGCACCCTCAGTACTGACCCTCCGACAGTGCGGCGCTCCCTCAGTACTGATCCTCCGACAGTGCGGCACTCCTTCAGTACTGACCCTCTGACATTGCGGTGCTCCCTCAGTACTGACCCTCTGACAGTGCGGAACTCCCTCAGTACTGACCCTCTGACATTGCGGCGCTCCTTCAGTACTGACCCTCTGACATTGCGGCGCTCCCTCAGTACTGACCCTCTGACAGTGCGGAACTCCCTCAGTACTGACCCTCTGACAGTGCGGCACTCCCTCAGTACTGACCCTCTGACAGTGCAGAACTCCCTCAGTACTGACCCTCTGACATTGCGGCGCTCCTTCAGTACTGACCCTCTGACATTGCGGCGCTCACTCAGTTCTGACCCTCTGACAGTGCGGAACTCCCTCAGTACTGACCCTCTGACATTTCAGCGCTCCCTCAGTACTGACCCTCTGACAGTGCGGAACTCCCTCAGTACTGACCCTCTGACAGTGCGGCTCTCCCTCAGTACTGACCCTCCGACAGTGCGGCACTCCCTCAGTACTGATCCTCCAACAGTGCGGCACTCCCTCAGTACTGACCCTCCGTCATTGCGGCGCTCCCTCAGTACTGACCCTCTGACAGTGCGGCACTCCCTCAGTACTGACCCTCCGTCATTGCGGCGCTCCCTCAGTACTGACCCTCCGACAGTGCGGCACTCCCTCAGTACTGATCCTCCAACAGTGCGGCACTCCCTCAGTACTGACCCTCCGTCATTGCGGCGCTCCCTCAGTACTGACCCTCTGACAGTGCGGCACTCCCTCAGTACTGACCCTCTGACAGTGCGGCACTCCCTCAGTACTGACCCTCCGACAGTGCGGCGCTCCCTCAGTACTGACCCTCTGACAGTGCAGCGCTCCCTCAGTACTGACCCTCTGACAGTGCAGCACTCCCTCAGTACTGACCCTCCGACAGTGCGGCGCTCCCTCAGTACTGACCCTCCGACAGTGTGGCGCTCCCTCAGTACTGACCCTCCAACAGTGCGGCGCTCCCTCAGTACTGACCCTCCGACAGTGCGGCGCTCCCTTAGTACTGACCCTCTGACAGTGCAGCACTCCCTCAGTAGACCCTCTGACAGTGCGGCGCTCCCTCAGTACTGATCCTCCAACAGTGCGGCACTCCCTCAGTACTGATCCTCCGACAGTGCGGCGCTCCCTCAGTACTGACCCTCCGACAGTGCGGCGCTCCCTCAGTACTGACCCTCCGACAGTGCAGAACTCCCTCAGTACTGACCCTCTGACAGTGCGGCGCTCCCTCAGTACTGACCCTCCGACAGTGCGACACTCCCTCAGTACTGGCCCTCCGACAGTGCGGCACTCCCTCAGCACTGGCCCTCCGACAGTGCGACACTCCCTCAGTATTGACCCCCCGACAGTGCGGCGCTCCCTCAGTACTGACCCTCCGACAGTGTGGCGCTCCCTCAGTACTGGCCCTCCGACAGTGCGGCGCTCCCTCAGTGCTGGCACTGGGAGTGACGGCCTGAATGTTGTGCTCAGGTCTCTGGAGCGGGGTGCTCAACCCACAGCTCTGACCCTTAGCCACAGCTGACCTGAGGCAAATTGCTTACCAAGTATCTTAGCCCCGATCAGGTTAACAGCTACTCAAATCCTGACCTTAATGTGTGAGTTTTATAAATTCCTGGCCTGAGAGCTGAGGTACCAGCATTTTTTATGTTTGCAGTTAAATATCCTAAAATGAAAAGAAGCACAACTGCAGAAACAAGGAATTCTGTCAATTGCGGGGGGGGGGGGGGGTGGTGGGGTGCTGAGCAGAATACCCTGTGGGAACAGGAACCACTGAGAATTGAGCATTTCTCTAGCACCTTTTACATCCTCCGGATGTCCCCAAAACATTTCACAGCTGACGGAGTCCTTTTTATCGTGTGGTCACTGTTGTAATGGAGGAGACCCGGCAGTCAGTTTGCGCACAGCAAGATCCCACAAACAGCCATGTGATAAAGACCCAGTTCATCTGTTCTAATGTCGGTTGAGGGATACAGGGGAGAATTTACCCCCACCGCCCCCCCCAGCTGTTCTTATTTCAATAGTGCTGCATGATTGAGATGAGACAATCTCTGGCTACACTGGTTCAAATCCCACCGCAGGCAGCTGGTGGAATTTAAATTCAAGTAATAAAATCTGGAATTGAAAAGCGAGTCTCAGTGATGGTGACCATGGCAACCATCATGGATTGTCGTAAAACCCCATCTGGGTCACTAATGTCCCCTTTAGGGAGGGAAATCTGCCCTCCTTACCCGGTCTGGCCTACATGTGACTCCAGACCCACAGCAACGTGGTTGACTCTTAACTGCCCCCCCGAGATGGCTGAGTGAAACCACTCAGTTCAAGGGGCAATTAGGGATGGGCAACAAATGCCGGCCTTGCCAGTGACACCCACATCCCATGAAAGAGTTAAGATAAAGCTAAATGATACAATTTAAAGCAGGATGCAGGGAGCAGGAGACACCAATCGTTAAAGTTGGTAGAACAAAATGTGCTGCTGAGGCTTTATATAAGGCTCTGGTCAGACCACATTTAGAATATTGTGAGCAATTTTGGGCCCCGTATCTCAGGAAGGATGTGCTGTCCCTGGAGAGGGTCCAGAGGAGGTTCACAGAACGATCCCAGGAATGAAAGGCTTAACGTATGAGGAACGTTTGAGGACTCTGGGTCTATACTCGATGGAGTTTAGAAGGATGAGGGGGGGATCTGATTGAAACTTACAGAATACTGAAAGGCCTGGATAGAGTGGACGTGGGGAAGATGTTTCCATTAGTAGAAGAGACTAGGACCTGAGGGCACAGCCTCAGAGTAAAGGGAAGACCTTTTAGAACAGAGATGAGGAGGAACTTCTTTAGCCAGAGAGTGGTGAATCGATGGAATTCATTGCCACAGAAGGCTGTGGAGGCCAGGTCATTGAGTGTATTTAAGACCGAGATAGATAGGTTCTTGATTGGTAAGGGGATCAAAGGTTACGGGGAGAAGGCGGGAGAATGGGGTTGAGAAACTTATCAGCGGTGATTGAATGGCGGGGCAGACTCGATGGGCCGAATGGCCTAATTTCTGCTCCTATGTCTTATGGTCTTGTGGATGAGGCTTCCTAAAAAAACTGTAAAGGCCGCTTGGCCTTTTCGCCCGCCCGCCAACCGGTTAGGCTGGACAGGCAGTGTAAATTTCAAATGAATTACCTTGTTCATGGCCTTCGTAGGCCTTTCAATTATCGGCGGGAGCACAGCCCGCTCCAGCACCCGGCCACCGAAGGAAATATATTCGCGATGTCGTGGAGACACAGGCCCGACTTCATCGCGGGTCATATCACGTTCCGGCGTGTCCAGCGTGTGCCTGCATGCCGAACGTAAAGTTCTGGCTGTGCTTTTTGAGCTGAGGCCCGGAGTACGAAAGTAAGGAATTTAGGCTGAACCCTTTATAACTCCCCGGTTAGGTTAGGTTAGGTGCCGGCTGGAGCACTGTGTCCCATTCCGGGCTCCGCACTTTAGGAAGGAGGTCAAGGCCCTCGGAAAGGCTGCGGAGGGAGATTTACTCCGAATGGGACCCGGGATGAGGGACTTCAGTCCATGTGGGAGAGACTGGGAGAGGCTGGGATTGTTCTCCTCAGAGCGGAGAAGGTTAAGGGGGAGATTGAATCGAGGCGTTCGGAATCAGGAAGGGGGTTTGGACAGAGTAAATGAGGAGAAAGTGTTTCCACTGGGCAGGAGGGTCGGTAACCAGAGGGGACACAGATTGAAGAGAATCGGGGAAAGAACCAGAGGGGGAGATGAGGAGAATTTCTTTTTAATAAACACAGCGAGTTGTTGTGATCTGGAAGGCACTGCCTGAAAGGGCGGTGGGAGCAGATTAGGGACACAGGAACAGGCCATTCAGCCCATCAAGCTTGCTCCACCAATTCAGTAGTAACTTTCAAAAGGATAAATACTTGAAGGGGCAATATGTGCAAAGTCACTCCGTCTCCTGGCCCATGTTTATTGCTGCTTGTGGGATCTTGCTGCGCACAAATTAATGGCCGCGTTCCCCACATCGCAACAGTGGCTGCGCTTGGAAAGTATTCCACTGGCTGTGGGGGTATCCTGAAGGTTGTGACAGGCACTATAGCAATGCAAGTGTTTTTTTTTTGTTGTCTCGGCACACCGACACAGGCCCCAGGGCCTTCGGACAAGACTGAAGGGTGGGGATCAGTCACCGTGCCTACTCGAGGAACTATCCAGATCATTGTGCACAGCTCATCGATTAACAGCGCAGAATGAGGCCATTCGGCTGGCTGAGTCTGTACCGGCTCTCTGCAAGAGCAATTTAGACAGGCCCACTCTCCACCAGCCCTGCAAATTGTCCCTTCAGATAATTATTCACTTTTCTTTTGAAACCCATGGCTGAATCTGCCTCCATCGCACTCCCAGGCAGGGCCTTCCAGATCCTAACCACTCGCCGTGTGAAAAACGCACTGCCTGAAACTCTCCGCCTCTCTCTGCTCCTTCAAGACGCTCCTTAAAACCTTTGACTGAGCTTTTTAGTCACCTGTCCCTAATACCTCCTGTGACGCGGGGTCAAACTTTATTTGATCTGTACTGCTGGGGAGCACCTTGGGGTGTTTGACTGAACGAAAGATGCGTGCGCTGTCTCCGTGTCCGATGTTGTGGGTCATGAAGCCCCACACTGTGGAATAGCCCGCCAACACTATGTCGTGTGAAAGAGGTGGCCACCACTTGGGATAAGATACATGTGAACGTACGAATCAGGAACAGGAGTGAGGCCCCTCGATCCTGCTCCACCGTTCAATAAGATCATGGCTGATCTGACTGTTAACCTCAACCCCACATTCCTGCCTACCCCCCCAACGCCCCACCCAACCGATAACCTTTCACCCCCTCGCTTATCCAGAACCTATCTCGCTCTGCCTTAAAAATATTCAAAGACTCTGCTTCCACCGCCTTTTGAGGAAGAGAGTTCCAAAGACTCCCCACCCTCAGAAAAAATTTCTCCTCATCTCTGTCTTAAGTGAGCGGCCCCTTATTTTTAAACAGTGACCCCCCCCCACCCCCCGCTCGTTCTAGCTTCACCCACAAGAGGAAACATCCTCCCCACGCCCACCCTGTCGAGACCCCTCAGGATCTTATAGGTTTCAATCAAGTCGCCTCTTACTCTTCTAAACTCCAGCGGATACAAGCCTGGTCTGTCCACTCTTTCCTCCTAAGACCATTCCAGGTAATAGTCTGGTAAACCTTCTCTGAACTGCTTACCGGAAGGAGCTACCCCCGTTCGAACTTTGTGCCCCCCTCTCCCCCACCCGTAGGAGGAAGACAGCGAGGAATCCTGAAGAATTTGCAGGGTCCCCAATCCCTCAGCCATCCTTGGAAAGAGAGAGAAGAGCAGAATACTGCAGATGCTTGGGGAAATCTGAACTAAGTGCTGGAAATATTCCGACAGTCTGGCAGCATCCGCGGGGAGAGAGACAGAGTTAACATCTTTCGAGCCCAGCACGCCCTTTTCCTTCAGAACCCAGAAAGAGGCGGCTTGCTCATCGCTATCCCATTTGCTGTTTGTGGGAGCTTGCTGTGCGCAAATTGGCTCTGGCCTTTCCTACGTTGCACCAGCCACAACGCTGTAAAGGGAAGTGCTTCCCTGGCTGCAGCTACAAACGAAAGATATGGAAACGGTTCAATGTCACCCAAAACGATCAGGGTTCGGGGGGGGAAGGGTAGCTAACACTGCTCTGGTCGGGAGGCAGCTATTTAGCCTGAGGTTGAAGTGCACCTCACGGTGGGCGCGGGGTTAATGGGAGCCCGAGCGAGTTGTTCTGGAGGAGGGCTGCCTTGGTTTCAGTGCGGCGTGTGCAAGTCCTGTCCTCTTTGTATAGCAACAGCCTGAGGCCTACCGTCTTGAGTGAGGTGGAGGCCTGAGGCTGTGTTTTTGGCAGCTTCTCGGCCTCTTGCCCAGGGTGGGTGGGGGGGAGATATATGGAGAGCGAAGGTTTCTTTCCCTTAAGGAAAAAAAGGGGGATTTTATAATCCGCCTCGATCTTGATAGTCCCTCAGAAAAAACACACACGGCCAGAGACTGGGCTAGTGATCAACGTTTTATTTTGTAACCACCTCCCCCCACTGCCTATTGCTTCTCTCTCTCTCTCTCTCTCTCTCTCTCTCAGACAACAGAGGGCCAAGGAGACAGGGGGAGAGAAATGGGTGACAGCTGTTCTCTTGAAAAGGGCAGAGCTTCTGTCATGCGTGGCTAATTTCAAGTATAAAAATGAGGTGTTACTTCCTCGATTCCCCAATGGCCTATAGCCAAAAGGCCTCGCTTGCCCTCCCTCCTCCCCCCACCACCCTCCTCCCCCTCGCCACCCCCCTGCACCCGGCCGGCTATCCCTCAGGAGCACAGGAGGAGGCTTATGATTTACAATTATCCCTTTCATTCTATCCATCTGCAGCAGGATTCGCTGCTCATGAAAGGCTTTGGCTGGGGGGGGGGATAGGGAGGGTAGCCACAGGGGTCGGAGGGAGTGCGGGAGGGATGCAAGACATGAAACGGAGGCTGGGATGTTACAATACCGAGGCCAGCGTTTTATTTTAATAACTGATACCTTTGTGCTCTCAGGAATGCCTTCCCCTCACCACCAACCCCCCCCCCCCCACCCCCCCAAACACACATACATTCCCCAACTCAGGCAAGGGGTGTTTTGCTGACAAACTAGGATGAATCCCGATGAAATCCAGCCAGTTTAAGTCAACCACTTGACCCCGTATCGGATGAGAGGGGTGGGAGTTGGAACGTAGCTGCAGTCCCAGTCCCTGGTGCCCCTCTCCACCACCAACACCTTAGACAAACCCCCGAGTCCAGGAATAGACTTGCATTTCTCTGGCTCCCTTCACCGTCTCGGAGCCAGTGAGGTGCTTTTTGGAGCGTGGTCGCCTTTGTAATGGATAGGAAACCCGGTAGCCAATTGGTGCACGGCAAGATCCCACAAACAGCAACGTGCCAATGATTCAGGTTATCTGATTTTTGTGATGTTGAGGGGTAAATATTGGGCCCAGGACCACAGAGAACTCTGCTCCTGTTCTTCTTCCAATAGAGACTCTGGGATCTTTTACCTAAAGAGGGTGGACGGAGGGGGTCTCAGTTTCATGTCTCATCTGAGAGATGGCACTTCCAACAGAGCGGCACTCCCTCAGTACTGACCCTCCGACAGTGCGGCACTCCCTCAGTACTGACCCTCCGACAGTGCGGCTCTCCCTCAGTACTGACCCTCCGACAGTGCGGCGCTCCCTCAGTACTGACCCTCCGACAGTGCGGCATTCCCTCAGTACTGACCCTCTGACAGTGCGGCGCTCCCTCAGTACTGACCCTCCGACAGTGCGGCACTCCCTCAGTACTGACCCTCCGACAGTGCGGCTCTCCCTCAGTACTGACCCTCCGACAGTGCGGCGCTCCCTCAGTACTGACCCTCCGACAGTGCGGCATTCCCTCAGTACTGACCCTCCGACAGTGCGGCGCTCCCTCAGTACTGACCCTCCGACAGTGCAGTACTCCCTCAGTACTGACCCTCCGACAGTGCGGCACTCCCTCAGTACTGACCCTCCGACAGTGCGGCCCTCCCTCAGTACTGACCCTCTGATAGTGTGGCCCTCCCTCAGTACTGACCCTCTGATAGTGTGGCACTCCCTCAGTACTGACCCTCCGACAGTGCAGTACTCCCTCAGTACTGACCCTCCGACAGTGCAGCACTCCCTCAGTACTGACCCTCCGACAGTGCGGCGCTCCCTCAGTACTAACCCTCCGACAGTGCAGCACTCCCTCAGTACTGATCCTCCGACAGTGCAGCACTCCCTCAGTACTAACTCCCCCGACAGTGCAGCTCTCCCTCAGTACTAACTCCCCCGACAGTGCAGCACTCCCTCAGTACTAACTCCCCCGACAGTGCAGCACTCCCTCAATACTAACCCCCCCGACAGTGCAGCACTCCCTCAGTACTAACCCCCCCGACAGTGCAGCTCTCCCTCAGTACTGACCCTCCGACAGTGCAGCTCTCCCTCAGTACTGACTCTCCGACAGTGCGGCGCTCCCTCAGTACTAATCCCCCGACAGTGCAGTACTCCCTCAGTACTGACCCTCCGACAGTGCAGCACTCCCTCAGTACTGACCCTCCGACAGTGCGGCGCTCCCTCAGTACTAACCCCCCGACAGTGCAGTACTCCCTCAGTACTGACCCTCCGACAGTGCAGCACTCCCTCAGTACTGACCCTCCGACAGTGCAGTACTCCCTCAGTACTGACTCTCCGACAGTGCAGCTCTCCCTCAGTACTGACCCTCCGACAGTGCAGTACTCCCTCAGTACTGACTCTCCGACAGTGCAGCTCTCCCTCAGTACTGACCCTCCGACAGTGCAGTACTCCCTCAGTACTAACTCCCCCGACAGTGCAGCTCTCCCTCAGTACTAACTCCCCCGACAGTGCAGCACTCCCTCAGTACTAACTCCCCCGACAGTGCAGCTCTCCCTCAGTACTAACCCCCCCGACAGTGCAGTACTCCCTCAGCAGTGGCACAGGGGAGTTGTGGGCCTGGACTTTGTGCTCAAGTATCTGGAGTGGGGGGACTCTAAACCCACAACTTTCTGACTCAGAGATGAGACAGCGACCCGCTGGAGCCGAGGCTGATTGTGAAACTGTGCGTCAGGGCAGGGGGAAGAGATTTAAAAGGCAGCACCGATCTGTAGCTGCAGTGACGGGAGATTCAGAGAACTCAGTGATCTAGACATAGGCAGTCTCTCCCCGACTGCAGAACATGAAGCTAAGTTCAGCACAAACAGCTGCAAAGCATCTTCTTCTGATCTCAGCTTGGACCAATTACAAGTCATTTTTCCGCATATCTTTTTCTCGTTATTGCGTTTAATTGGTTTCAGGATGATTCAGGAACCCCCAACAACCCTAAATTCTCCAGCCCAGCCTGTTAAGATCCTTGCATTACGCCTCGTCCAGGGGGATGCTTACTCCAACTGACTTCCTCCCTCTCATGGAGGCTGGGATGCAGCCTGCATTCACATAGCACCTTTAACCCAGTAAAACGCCCCAGGGCCCTTCACAGGAGCATTGTCGGAGCTAAACCTGACCCCGAGCCACATGATGGGCTATTAGGGACAGGTGAGAGGTTGGTTTTAAGAAGCGTCTTAAAGGAGGGGTGGGGGTGGAGAGGTTTAGGGAGGGGATTCCAGAGCTCAGGGCCCCCCCCCCCCAGGCAGCTGAAGGCACGGCCGCCAATGGTGGAGCGATGGGAATCGGGGGATGCGCAAGAGGCCGGAATTGGAGGAGCGCAGAGATCTCGGAGGGTTGTCAGGACTGGGGGAGGTTACAGAGATAGGGAGGGGTGGAGGGGCTGGAGGAGGTTACAGAGATAGGGAGGGTTGTAGGAGGTTACAGAAATAGGGAGGGGTGTAGGGGCTGAAGGAGGTTACAGAGATAGAGAGGGGTGTAGGGGCTGGAGGAGGTTACAGAGATAGGGAGGGGTGTAGGGGCTGGAGGAGGTTACAGAGATAGAGAGGGGTGTAGGGGCTGGAGGAGGTTACAGAGATAGAGAGGGGTGTAGGGGCTGGAGGAGGTTACAGAGATAGGGAGGGGTGTAGGGGCTGGAGGAGGTTACAGAGATAGGGAGGGGTGTAGGGGCTGGAGGAGGTTACAGAAATAGGGAGGGGTGTAGGGGCTGGAGGAGGCTACACAAACAGGGAGGATTGCAAGAGCTGGAGGGGGTTATAGAGATAGGGAATGTGGTAGAGGCCGGAGGAGATCAGAGATAAGGAGATGCTGAGGAAGCCATGGAGGGATTTGAAAACAAGAATAAGAATTGTAAAATGGAGACATTGTTGGACTGGGAGCCAGTGTAGGTCACCAAGCCCAGGGGCTGGAATGATGGGGGAATGGGACTTTGTGTGCAATAGCATATGGGGGCAGCAGAGCTTTGGATGAGTTGAAGTTCATGGAGAATGAAAGATGGGAGTCTGGACTTGGTAGCTTTGGAATGGTCAGAATGTGGAGGAAGCAAAGACATGGGTGAGAGTTTCAGCAGTTGAGCTGAAGCACGAGCCAAGTGGGGGGCACTGAAACAAGAGATGGGAATAGGTGGTCTTCGCTACAGGGTGGATAGGTGGTTGGAAGTTCGCTCCAGCGTCAGACTGGACACCAAAGTTGCAAAGGTCTGTTTCAAGCTCTGGATAGCTTTTGGTAGACATCCACCACATTCACGTGAATCTAGTCAGTGATAGTCTGCAGGCCATCCCACTTTTGGGGTGAGGGTCTTCACAAGTTGGCACCTCTGCATCGCCTGATCTCTACTCTTTGTGGATCAGAGGCCGATTCCAACACCCACCCACCGCGCCCAAGACCAGTTGTATCAGCCCGGATGTCCTGGGTGTGTTTAGCTCAGAGCCATGTTGGGCAAGGCATGTACTTAGTGAGACACTGATTGGAGGCTGGGGGTGGGGGAGGTGGAATGGGATGTACAGGCTAAACGATACTGCTACCTTTCAGTGGCTGATAAAGTGAGTTCCCTTCACAGCTTATGGTGTTACCTACCTACCCCACACTGATCTCCTCAAAGCTACTTAATGAGACGCTAATGTTGTCCGCTTTAATCTGTCTGCCCAGCAAAAGGCTAATTAATTGACTCTAAGATACTAATAATCAGGCCCGGCAGGAATTGAGAGGCCGAGAGATTTGTGTGTCACCCAATGGAGATGTAAAATGACAGGTGACCCACAGAGAATCCTGCTGAAAGTCAGAGCTAACCGGGATCTACAACCAAATTCCGAGATGTAATGAGACACTGGCCTCACACCGAGGGAGGGCTGCCACAGGGCCAGGGGAGGGAGAGTCACTGAATAAACCCCAGGGACGGAGCGGACTCTCACCCCCTTGGGGATCAGGCAGGCGGAACCAGTCGGGACAAGGAGAGTCTGTCCTCCAAGGCTGGACAGGGAAACGGGAAACGAGCCCGGCTTGTTTAACAATGACTTTCACTTAACACAGCACCAGCCACCGCTGCAGGCTGTCCCCAAAACGCTCCACAGCCAATAAACAAATGTGGCATTGTTTAAAAAAAAAATCCAGCGGCCAATTTGTGCACAGCAAGCTCCCCCAGACAGCAAGGTGATAACAACCCAGGTAGTCTTGGGTTTTTTTTTAGTGACGTTGGTTATGGGATAAGTATCAGTTCTGGGGAGTGGGGCAAGTCTCAGCATCTCCCCCCCCCCCCCCCCCCCCCCCGCCCCCCCCAATTCTTTGAAATAGCGACCACAGGAATTTTACATCCGCTCAGGAGGGCAGACCGGGTCCCTAGGCTGAACGACCGTGTGGCGCTCCCTGTTTTGTGGGATTGCACTGTGCTCAAGTTGCCTGCTGAGTTTGCAAGCGCCACCACTCGACTTCGCTGGCTGCAGGGTGCTGGGGACCATCCTGAGGTTGAGAAAGGCGACATAGAAATGCAAGTCTGTCTCTCTAGTGTAAATGCCCCGGCCCGGGGGAGGGGGAAGGTAGGTTAATCTCTCTCAGGGTGGGGGGGGTGGGTTAATCTCTCTCGGGATGCGTCGGGGGCGGGGGGGTAGGTTAATCTCTCTCAGGATGGGGCTGGGGGAGGGGGGTAGGTTAATCTCTCTCAGGATGGGGCTTGGTGGGGGGGAGGTTAATCTCTCTCAGGATGGGGCTGGGTGGGGGGAGGTTAATCTCTCTCAGGATGGAATTACACAGCAGAAGGGCAGAATGAAGAAGCAAAATTGACCATCAGAGACTCACTCTCTGCCACAGAAAAAAAAAACCCGCTGAGGGCTTCGGTGGGAGCGGCGAAAAATTTCAAAAGCGAGATGGATCCGTTTTTTGCTGGGGAAGGAGATTAAGGGTGGTCTTGCGTGGCGCAGTGGGGAGCACCTCTAGAGCCAGAACCTCCAGGTTCAAGTCCCACCGAAGGTGGGTTCGGAACGCGACCAACCAGGCTTACCGTCAACTCGCAAATCCTTCCGACACATGGCAGGCGGTAAGAGCGGGAGGGCTTCCTGGTCAGACATGTGATGCAGAGAGGGGGAGACCCTCTACCATTGCTCCAGACTACAACATGCAGAGGTGCCACGGACTTTGAGTGAACTGTAGCACACAGCCGCCAAGGGTTTTAAGAGTTATGGAATCAAGGCTGGTGGATGGAGTTAAGATGAAGATCTGCTGAGATCTGAGTGAATGGCTGAACAGGGCTGAATGCGCACCTGTTCTCATCACCCTAGGTTTAAGTTTTAACCTTCTTCCCAATTCCAAAATAATCCTTCAAGCTGCCATAAATACAGAGAGAGAGATTGCTGTGTGCCCCTTTCAGGAGTCTATACGCTCACAAGCCTTGGTTGCTGAGGTTTCCAAAACTCGAGTTGGTTTGGTGGTGCATGGCGCCGCCTACTGGAGCAGCTTAAACTGGGGGAAAAAATGCCAATCCTTCAAACACAAGGGGTCACTTCTCTCTCTCACTGTGACTCTGATGCACAGTTCCTCATTCACCAAGCCGAGCCTTGCAGTACCGTGTGCACGTGGACGGTCTCTACGGACAGGGTTCAAAAGAAATATCTCTGCCTTGGAGCTAAAATAGAACCATTGGTATTCCAATTAAAAAAAAACTATTCAGAATCTGTGTTCTGTTTTGCAAAGGCCCAACTAATGCTCCTTCAAAAGTAGGTCAGCATTAATAGCCTACTGTGGAGGCTTTAGATATATTTTTTAATTCATAGGATGCAGGCTTCCCTGGCTAGGCCAGCATTTATTGCCCATCCCCAATTGCCCCTCGAGGTGGTGATGAGCTGCCTTCTTGAGCCGCTGCAGTCCCTGTGTTGTAGGCACACCCAGAGTGCTGTTAGGGAGGGAGTTCCAGGATTTGGACCCAGCGACAGTGAAGGAATGGCTGATATATTTCCAAGTCAGAATGGTGTGTGGCTTGGAGGGGAACTTGCAGGTGGTGGTGTTCCCATCTGTCTGCTGCCCTTGTCCTTCTAGCTGGTAGAGGTCGCAGGTTTAGAAGGCACTGTCGAAGGTGAGTTCCTGCAGTGCATCTTGTAGATGGTACACACATAGCTGCTGCTACTGTATGTTGGTGTTGGAGGGAGTGAATGTTTGTGGATGGGTGCCAATCAAGCGAGGTTGCTTTATCCTGGTGTCAAGCTTCTTGAGTGTTGTGGGAGCTGCACTCATCTAGGCAAGTGGGGAGTATTCCATCACACTCCTGACTTGTGCCTTGTAGATGGTGGACAGGCTTTGGGGAGTCAGGAGGTGAGTTACTCTCCGCAGGATTCCCAGCCTCTGACCTGCTCTTGTAGCCACAGTATTTACGTGGCTGGTCCAGTTCAGTTTCTGGTCAATGGTAACCTCCAGGATGTTGTTAGTGGGGGGATTTAATGATGGTAATGCGGTTGAAAATCAAGGGGAGATGGTCATTGCCTGGCACTTGTGTAGTGCACAAATATTACTAGCTGCTTCTCAGTCCATGCCCGAATATTGTCCAGGGTTTGAATTTTGTGCTGGTCAGGCACGCTTTATCGGCAGGTCCGTAAGCGCCACAGACCACAATTGGACCCTGAACGTGATTGAATGCTGGCCTGCCAACTAACTGGCAGCGAGTGTGAAACATACGCCGAGAGAGGCTCAGCGCTGCCTGGGAAGTGGGAAAGGCTGAGAGAAGATGGTGGGCACCGTGAGAAGTGAAAGTGCAGGCAGGCGTTTCCAACGAGCTCCCTGAAGGCTGACAGCTGCTGTGGAGCTGCCTCGGGGGAGCTGCAGTATCGTTCCAATGAAACCTGCACAGGAAAAAAAAAGCCGCAAACTCTCTCTCTGTAATGCAACTTCAAGCAACTGACATATCGGGCATTTTATCCCACACTGGGTCGGGTATGAAGCGAGAGTGTGAAGGCCGACTGACCCAGCCGCTAACTGTAAAAGTGCACGGGCCACGTGACATCTCTAATGATTACCTCCTTCATGGGTTTAATTGACTGCTCAATTGTTGGCAGGCGCGCTTCTGATTCCTGTGTGTCTGCCAACTGCATTGTTGCGGGCGAGCACAAAGAGGTTGGGACACGCGCCCGGTCGTCAAGCCCATGTCTTGCTACGTATGGACAAACACTGCTGCAGTATTGGGGGAAAAAAGGAGTTATTCATGCGTAAACAAACACTGTCCCTGTTTGCCAATCGCAAAAGGGAAGATACAGCCATAACCCATAAGGGTAATGGCGGACCAGCCAAGACTCTTGTATCCGATCCTTACCTTGTTGGTGAGTACAGGTCAATAATGTGCAAAACACTTTTCACTCGCTCCACCTTCGGCTGCCTTAACCTCTGGAATTCCCTCCCTAAACCTCTCCCTTTCACCCCCTTTAGCACACACTTCAAAATCTGTTCTAGCATCTCATTTTCTTTTACTCACTCATGGGATGTGGGGTCACCGGTTAGGCCAGCATTTATTGCCCATCTCTAATTGCCCCCTTGAGAAGGTGGTGGTGAGCTGCCTTCTTGAGCCGCTGCAGTCCATGTGGTGTAGGAACACCCACAGTGCTGTTAGAGAGTTTCAGGATTTTGACTCGGCGACAGTGAAGGAACTGCGATACAGTTCCAAGTCAGGGTGGTGAGTTACTTGGAGGGAAATTTCCAGGTGGTGGGTGTTCCCCATGTGTCTGCTGTTTTCATCCTTCTAGATGGTAGAGGTCGTGGGTTTGGAGGTGCGGTCTGAGGAGCCTTGGTGAATTGCTGCAGTGCAGCTGGTAGATGGTACACGCACTGCTGCTACTGTGCGTCGGTGGTGGAGGGAGTGAATGTTTGTGGAAGGGGTGCCGATCAAATGGGCTGCTTTAACAAAAACAAAAATAGCTGGAAAAACTCAGCAGGTCTGACAGCATCTGCGGAGAGGAATACAGCTTTGTCCTGAATGGTGTCGAGCTTCTTGAATGTTGTGGGAATGCACCCACCCTGGCAAGTGGAGAGTATTCTATCACACTCCTGACTTGTGCCTTGTAGATGCTGGACAGGCTTCAGGGAGTCAGGAGGTGAATTACTCTCCTCAGGATTCCCAGCCTCTGACCTGCTTTTGTAGCCACAGCATTTATAAGGCTAGTCCAGTTCTGTTTCTGATCAATGGTAACCCCCAGGATGTTGATAATGGCTCATGTAGTTTGTATCCTCCACAAAGCAGAGTATTCATCCTTGGGAATATGGGCTTCGCAGGCTAGACCAGCATTTGCCCACCCGATTGCCCCTTGAGAAATTGGTGAGCCACCTTCTTGAACCACTGCAGTCCCTGTGGTGTAGGTACACCCACGATGCTGTTAGGGAGGGAGTTCCAGGATTTTGACCCAGTGACAGTGAAGGAACGGCCAATATATTTCCAAATCAGGATGGTGGGTGGCTCGGAGGGGAACTTCCAGGTGGTGGTGTTCCCCATGTGTCTGCTGCCCTTGTCCTGCTTGGTGGTGGAGTGCAGCTATACAGATGTAATCTGTTGTTGCCTGAGGCGATAGTTGCCAAAAGTCCACAAGGGCAGAACTCAAGAGCCTTGCATCACACTGCCGCCTCTCTCCTGATGTCAGCAAACGCCTCTCCCACTAGTAAATCATATGCATTTGGGGTGGCACTGGTAAGGTCAGCATTTTATTGCCCTTCCCCAGGGAAGGTGGTGGTGAGCTATGTTGTAACAGTGACCCTTATAGGTCCTTTTCCGAGGGCAGTGGAGTCAACCACATAGCTGTGGGTCTGGAATCACATAGGCTAGGCCAGGTAAAGACGGTAGATTTCCTTCCCTGAAAAATATTAGTGAACCAGGTAGGTTTTTATGAGAATTTAGTAGCATCATGGTCACCATTACTTGACCTAGTTTTTTTACTCTGGATTTAATTAATTGAATTTAATTTCCCCCAGCTGCTGTAGTGGCATTTAAACTCACGTCTCCGGATCATTAGTCCAGGACTCTCAATTACTAGGTATGCAACGTAACCACTTGGCCCACTGTACTCTAGTTCCAGACTCCTTCTTGAACAGAATTCTCAAACTGCAGTGATGGGATTTGAACTCTCATTCTCCAGGTTATTAGTCCAGCAACGTAACCACCATGTCACTTGTCAGGAATTGGATTTCCTTTGACATCTTTTCAGGCATACTTTGAGTGGCGATTTCCCTCCTTTAAGGCAACAACTGAAGCAAGATCAACAACACTTTAAGCAAAGAGAAATCTCATTCAACAAGTCCACTTTCTGGCTTCTACCATAACTTCCTCCTTAAATGGTGAGCTGCTGCAGCCCTTTAAACAGACGCTGCACCGCCACAATTTCTACTCTCAATCCAGGTTTGCAGTTGCATTGAGGAGGCCAGGAGTCTTTCTTACTCCACACAAACAGAACAAGGAGCTTGCTTGGGTGCAGAAAGCAAAGACAGAGATATTTACCGTGTGTCACAGTGCTGTTACAACCAGCCACATGTAAGAAAAAGTGATCCAGTTATTTAATCCTCGGTGACTGACTTTCATGAGAGCTGGCAGCTCAGTATCACATCAAGACGCACCACAGATTGTGAATGCCAGCAAGCCATCCCAAGAGAAATGAGTCAAGATACATACCAAAGTTTGCTAATTCTCTAGCATAGGTAACATTCAACAACTTTCCAGCATCCATTAGAACTTACTCCTTGAATGGCGAGCTGCTGCAGCCCTTTAAATGGACGCTACACTACGAGAATTTTCCATCCATGAACCAGCTTTGCTGTGCACAAGGTCTTGTGCATGGGGAAGGTTGACTATCTATGGCGAGTGCTCCAAATCCCAACTATTGTCGTTTTAGAGACCCTCTCCGGAACACTGCACCCCTAATTACTCATGCAGAGCATTCCTTAGATCGATAGGTGATCAAATCCAGGCGTACAGCACACCACCTCTAGAGTGCTATATGGAAGCTGCGATCACACCAACCAACTTGAGAACACAAGTGGTTGTACATAAGACATTCACATGTGTAATCTTGGTTCCTGTGATCAATGGTTTGAAAAGGATCCGGATTTTAAAACCTAAATGAAACAGGCTTCTCTTCAGCTCCTCCTGCTGCAAAGGGTGAGAAGTCTCCAGCCTAGAACATGAGTTGCATCAATGGCCAAGCTGAAGCCACTTGGTGGGGAGATGGTGCAAAACAGGGAGTGGTAGCAGAATTCTGGTGGTCCTTTCAGCAGCAGTGAAACTTAGCCCAGTCAACAATAACAAAACTGTGACGCTCTGTTCCCAGGATGTTTATTCGACTATTAAGCCACAGAGGCACAAGAACTTTAAATAGGAGGAGGAGACCATTCAGCTCTGGCCTTCAACAAGATTATGGCTGATCTTCTGCACCAACTCCACTTTCATTCTCTATCCCCGTAAAATCTCTCGATTTTCTTCTTGAATCTACTCGATAGCTGAGTTTCCACCGCTCTCTGAGGTAGAGAATTCAAAAGGCCCACAACCCTCTGAGTGAAGAAATTTCTCTGCATCGCAGTCCAAAATAACTGACCCCCTTTATTCAGAAACTGTAACCCGTTCTAGACTCCAGCCAGGGGGAGGGATGGGGAAGAAAACAGCCTCAGATTATACCCTGTCAGTTGCGACACAAGCCAGGGTTGGCAACCTCGACACAGGTGTAAATGAGGCAGCCCTCATCCTTTATGGCCAGAGAATCTGAGGGCCACTGAGGTCTTTTGAGCAGGGAGCGAGTGAGTTCCCTAGTCTCGGGTAGTTGAACAAACAACTGGCCAGACTGGAGAGGTTGGGACTGTTCTCCTTGGACAGAGGGCAGCTGAGAGATTTGATAGAGATGTTCAAAATCATGAGTGGGCTGAACAGAGTGGATAGGGAGCTGTTCCTACTCGTAAAAGGTTCAAGAACGAGAGGGCACATATTTAAAGTGATTTGCAAAAGACGCAAGTGTGACATGAGAAAAAACTTTTTCACACACATGGTTCAGGTCTGGAATGCACTGCCTGGAAGTGTGTTGGAGGCAGGTTCAATTGGGGCATTCAAGAGGACATTGAACAGAAACAATGTGCAAGGGTACGGGGAAAAGACAGGGCATTGGCACTAGGTCATAATGCTCATTTGGAGAGCTAGTGCAGACATGATGGGCCAAATGGCCTCCTACTGTGCCATTAAAATTCTGAATCAATTGATTCCTGGGATGGAGCGGGGCGGTGGGGGGGGAGGTTGGGGTTGTGGGTGGGCTATCCTATGAGGAATGTTTGGACAGGTCAGGCCTGTATCCATTGGAGTTTAGAAGAATGAGGGGCCATCCTCATTGAAACACAAGATCCTGAGGGGTCTTGACAGGGTGGATGCGGAGAGGATGTTTCCTCTTGTGGGAGAGTATAGAGCTAGGGGTCACAGTTTAAAAACAAGGGGTTGCTCATTTAAGACAGAGATGAGGAGAAATTTTTTCTCTCGGAGGGTTGAATGTCTTTGGAACTCTCTTCCTCAAGAGGCGATGGAAGCAGAGTCTTTGAATATTTTTAAGGCAGAGCTAGATTCTGGATAAGCAAGGGGTTGAAAGGTTATCGGGGTGGGTAGGCAGGAATGTGGGGTTGAGGTTACATTTGGATCAGCCACGACCTTATTGAATGGCGGAGCAGGCTCGAGGGGCCAAGCGGCCTGCTCCTGCTCCTGATTCGTATGTTCATATGACGCGACAGGGTGGATGTTGGAAGGATGCTTCCCCTCATGGGAGAAACTAGAACTAGGGGACATTGTTTAATAATAAGGGGTCTCCCATTTAAAACAGAGAGGAGGAGGAATTTTTTTCTCACAGGATTATAAGTCTGCGGAACTCTCTTCCCCAGAGACTGGTGAAGGCAGGGTCAATGAGTATTTTTAAGGCAGAGTTAGATAGATTCTAGGTGTCAAAGGCTATCAGGCTGGGGCGGGGGGGGGGGGGATGGCAGGGTGTAGTAGGAAGCAAGGTGGGGTTGAGGCCATTGAGTAGGGGGAGCATGCTGGAGGGGCCTGCTCCTGAATCCCTGTGGAACATGCGTAAGGGTCAAACTCTCTTTTCAGTTGCCGACTGACCTGCTACATATTCCTAGCCCCCTTTTCAACCAGTGACCGCTACGTGCTTGTTCTAAAAGAAAAAAAAAACAAGAGGCAGAACTTTAAAATAATAATTTAAAAAAAAAAGACAAATCACAAGCAGTCGGGTTAAAGTTTATAGAAATGTGTGTGTGTGTGTTTTTTTTTTTAAAAAAGATTTTGTTTTTTTATTTCCTTGTCTTCTTCTCCATTACAGGTACATTGTGAATACTTACAAAGCAACTGGGGTGAGGGGTCAAAACGTAAACAAAGTCAGTGACACAAGTTCAAAAGTTACAGTATTCCATGCAAATTATCATACAGCAGGTTACCCTCTCGAGAAGCCAGTGGCGGCTGCTCAGTAAACTCTGACTAAATCTTTTAAAAACTAAGTTTTTTTTTTATTTCTGAGTATGACAAAAGTTTTCTTTTTTTTTCTGAGCATCACATGGAGGGTAAACTCTACCTCCGACATGCCCAGGCCCAGCCTTGATCTTGTACAGCACCCCACCCCACCACCCACCACCCCCCCTTCCTCACCCAGCTCTCCCCCACCCCACCCCCCCACCCCCCAGCCCCCTCACATCTTTGCTCAGGTCGGGATCCCCGCACGAGCTAATGTTGCAGGCCGCCTCCCTTCCCCCCCACCCCCACCACCCCCCCCACCCCAACACCCACCTCGCAAACCAACTTCAATAGACAAAAGAAAAAGGGGTTGCACAGCAGGGGGAAAGGCTCTGCTTCCCTTCGTAACTGTTAAAACTTACAACCCTCGTTAAAAAATAGTTGCATATAACTCCATTCTTCCAAACTATTTAATCCAGCCGTGATATATATTTAACGGTAAAGAAATGGGAATGGGAGCTAACTATCAAGATGGCTGTGAGAACCACAATACACAGGGATGCGGCCCAAGAACAGATTTTATACATCGTGTCCTCCTTGCTTAAAATCTTACTTCTGTAAGATAGAAGGGCAGCTCCTCTTCTCTCACTACCCACGCCCCCGCTCCCCACCGCACACCCCCACCCCCACCCCCACCACCCCACGATTTGCTTTTGAATAGCAAAGGAGTGGGGTCCACTAGATTTTTGCCCCACCCCCACCCTAGTGAATGAACTGTTTGCAATGCTGGATCGAGGCTGTGATTAACGGATCAGTGAAGAGGTCAGAGGAGACGGCCGCGGGGGGGGGGAAAAGAGAGGAGGGGGGATAGCTGGATGGTAACATTTAGGGGACAGGATCTGGTGATAACGGATAAGAAGCAGCAGTTTCCACTAGCAGGACGGTCGGTAACCAGAGGGACACAGATCAAAGATAAAAATCGGCAAAAGAACCGGGAGGTGGTTTAAAAAAATAATGCAGTGAGTCGCTAAGAGCTGGAGCTCACTGCTTTAACTTTTGAAGGGGAATGGGGATAAATGCGTTAAAAGGAAAAAAAAATGCGGGGTTATGGGGAATGAGTGGGGCAGGGGAGAGGGGCGAGGAATGGTGTTAATTGCTCTTTTAAAGCTGGCACAGACACAATGGACAGAGTGGCCTCCTGTGCTGCTTGATGCTGTCCTCATCTTGGGGATTCAATGGCCAGTGGGATGGGGCTAAGATTTCTCGATGATTTGGCCTCCCCACTCCCACCCCTAAGAGGTCAAACATGGCGCTGTCTGATTTGCACGCTTCTGCAGAATATTGCATCTGCCAAATGATGGGATTTCTGTCTGGTAAAGCTCTTGGGAGATCACAGGACTGAGGTGGGTAGACAGAGTGAAGATGCTGGTCAGCCATGATCTAGCTGCCCAGTGGAACAGGCTCGAGGAGTTGAATGGCCTTCCCGAGTTCGGATGAGCCACCAGTACTGCTGGTTACGGTGTGTGTGTGTGTAGTGTGGCCCTTAGCACAGTACATCAACACCAGCATGACCTGTTTCAAATGGAGCGGATAAATGAGTGGGCCAGGCAGTTTCACCTATCAACCAATGCACGTCTGGAGAAAATAAGCCACATGAAAATTGCGTTTAATGCTCTATCCCTGGGCCGTGCAGTGAGGAAGGGGAATGTCAAACACTTTCATCAGGGATACTTTCACACTCTGCTTGGGAGTTGAGCTAAATCATCGCTGACCACCCACCCCCTCCCCCACCCACCAGCTGAAGGCTATTTCAACTCCCCCCTTTGCCCCACCCAGCTCGGCATCAAGCCTAACCCCGTCCGAAACAATAGTAGGTGATGTTAGGATCACTGTACCCCACCTGGAACAATTCTAGGCCTAAAATCGAAACGTCAGCTGAGTTTATTTTATTATTGTTGTTGTCCTGATTGGGCGAGTTTCCAATCTCAGCCTGGCTGCTAAGTGCCTGTGGGACAGGAGGGAGCGAAGTGAGAGCGTGTCCTCGGTACATCCACCACCCTTCCCTTCCCCCACCATCTCCCCCCCTCACTGACCCACACGCCCCCAAAACCACCCAATTCTCTCCCTTTCCCCTCACTGCTGCGGGGTATACCTCTACCTACAGCACCATCCAGTACCTCGCACCCAAAGGACGACGACTCAACCGTGAATGGCATCGCAGCTGAACTCGATCCCCCTGCCCCACCTGCACTCCAACAGAGGTGGGCAGTCGGGAGTGAGTGGGAGCCTCGTCTGACTCGTAATGCCTGCCAGCGTCGGTGGGAGGTGTGGAGGGGAGGCATCATTCTGGACACGAACCCCCGCTGCCCCCCACCCCCCTCAGTTGAAATCCCAGCCCGCAATTCTGACATCCTACCATCAAGCTAGGCGACCAAGGTCTCCCATGCGTCCCATGTTGTTGGAGGTTTGAGCGACGCAGCGACTCAACCAATCGTATAAAAACAAAACGCAAAAGGGAAAAAAAAAACACAACACTGATCCTTATATACAACAACTATTTACAACTGTGGCAAAATAACTGAGCGGAGATTAAAAATACATTATACACTCATTTAGAATATCTGCTTTAGGAAAATTCCGTATTGCTGCATTTCCAGGATGCACCCTAAATCTAATGCTGTGGTACAGGAGTCCAGTCACACACACACACACACATACACACACACACACACGCACGCGCAGACACACACACGCACGCGCGCAGACACACACACGCACGCGCGCAGACACACACACGCACGCGCGCAGACACACACACGCACGCGCGCAGACACACACGCACGCGCGCAGACACACACGCACGCGCGCAGACACACGCACGCGCGCAGACACACACGCACGCGCGCAGACACACACGCACGCGCGCAGACACACACGCACGCGCGCAGACACACACGCACGCGCGCAGACACGCACGCGCGCAGACACACACGCACACAGACACACACACACGTGCGTGCGCGCACAGACACAGACACACAGACACAGCAGTCCTGGTTTATACACAGGTCTGTACTGTACTCGCTCCTCCTGTTAGTCCCCTCCAAAGCTATGCCGAGCCTGCGTTTGGAAGGGCTCTCAAACTCACACGGCCTTTGATCTGCGTTAGAATCCCTCCCTTGTGAAGCTGCCACCGTCAGGGCTATTTTGCCTGACACCTACCCACCCCCCAGAACCACAACATCACCTTCAGACTGTGCTCGGTGTCAGTGGAACCGCAGAGCAACAATCCCCGCCTGCCATTCTACCAGATTGCTTGGTCCTAGCCAATTGGCTCCAAGAAAGACAAGCAAAGTCGCAACAAGACTAAAGGACCTCAACCACCAATTACCGGATCACACCTATCCAAGACTGAACTGTTTCAACAAATTTTTACCTTTTTTTTTTAGGAAGGTCAAATTTCCTTCTAAAACTGTTTCGTCCACCCGTTTTTCCAAGGGGATGAGGCGCAGGGTTGCTGGACGTGTACCCACATACTTTTTAAAAAAGTTATTCTTCACGTGTGAGCGGAGTGGCCTCTCCCTGGCTGTTCAACTGCAGTAGGCATCACACTACAGGTGTTTTGTTGTGGGGGAGGGTGGTGGGGGCAGGGTCGCAATTGGCTACTTCAAGGAACTAAACTACTCAACACCCAGTGAAGAGTCAAAGGGATGAAATAGCTGCCAGGAGCGCGCACAGCTTGGATGGCTTAGGATTAAGACTCCACGCCTCCTGTTGGCGCCTGTCCTGTGAACAGTCGGTTATTTCTACCCCGACCTTTGACAATGAACGGACTCTGGCAGTACATCCATCGACATAAAAATCAAATCTGAATATTGCGGAGGGAGTCGATTCTCACAGGCTCCACCAACCTGGGGGAGGGGCAGAGGGAGGGCGTTTCAGGGAAGGGGTTACATCTGAAGCATCATCCAAGATAGCTGGAGCCGGCAGCACAGTAAGATCCCAAACTTCATTCATAGTCCATGTGGGGATCAACTGATCTCAGTCTCTCAGTTAGGAGAGGGGAAGAGATGGCAGGAGTTCCAATCTAATTGTTATTTCCGGGACTCCTGCAGGAGAGAGTGTGTGCGCGTTGTACGTACGTGTGCAGGTGCACACGTGTCAATGTGCACGCATATGCGTGTGCACGCATGCCTAGGGGCAGGAGGCCATGGCAGGACAGGACTCCACTGTTCTGTTCTGCTAGTGGTCAAGTAACTCCCCCCACATCCACCCACCAGCCCCCCACCGCCCCACCCCCAACGCCCGCTGTCAACATTCAGGCATAAACTAGGTACTAGGACATGTACCCCTCTGCATGAGCGAACAGCGTTTGGGAAGAGGAGGCCGAGAGACACGTAGCTATAATTCCTCACGCCCTAAGCTACCAACCACTGCAATGCTATGGGAAGGAGTCCCGTGGAACCCACCCCCCCCCCACCCCCACCCCCCCACCACTGGTGAGGGAGGTTAAAAATCTCTCCCTCACCCCGTCCCAATGGTGTCTGCGGCCATGCTGACTAGGAAAGATTTTAATCTGATCAGTCAGAATTTGATTCAAACCCAGATGCACAGGGAATCAGGGTCACCTCTGTGCGTTCAAATGACGACTGTGCCATCGGCAGTGAAACTAATGAAAACAGTGCCTTTTTTTTTAAAAAAAACCAGAAATGCATGTTAGCAGCTAACAATACTAATTATGGGGCCTTGCGTGGCTCATGGAAACACTGACTAGCAAGTGAGAGATACTGTCCAGAAAGATCCAGTTAGGTGCTCGCAGGCAGGTTAGCATTAGGGGCCACGAGTGTATTCAGTTTGCTGCCTTCTGCGGTCCAACAGCTCACTGAGTACAGAAAGGTCACTGGGAGCCAGTGAATTAATCGGCAGCTGTGGGACAGAGGAAGGGAGATTATTATACAGGATTGGGGGCTGTGGGGAGAAGAAAGTACCCTGGAATTTCCTTTTTTAAAAAAAAACACCCAAAAGACAATGTTACGACCATTCCCGATTTCCATTCACCCTGTGGAATAAAGATTTGGGTGAGTTTGAACTGGCAGGAGGCACAACAAAAGCCAGGGTGGGGGAGTCCAGAAACAAGGCTTAAAAAAAAAATCAGGGGCACATTTCTCACTGTCAACGAGACTCCATTAGGCGTGGACATCAGCGTTAGCCTAGTGGAGTGCCCTCAGGGTCGACGCTGGTAGTGACACACGGTAAAATACGCCTTGCACCCAGCAACATCAGCACCATCTCCTTCCTCACCAGCTTTCAGCCCCTCCTGGGACCTCGTCAAGTGATGATTTGTGCAGGAGCCCCGACAGTGCGTAGTCGGTGGTTAATCAACCTAGTTGGGGGAAGGGGCAGCACAGACAAGCCAGATCTCACTGTCATTCGATAAAGGGACACACCAACAAGCACCCCGCCCCCCCACCCCAGTAGCAAGCAAGCTTTACCTAACCCGCGGGGCCCTAGCCCCAGTAGGTGCTGCGTTCTGGATGATGGGAGTGGGGCGCCCACAGGGAATGCACAATCCGCCCCTGGCTTCCGACTTCAAGCGCCTGCCGCGGAGGAGTTCTGAGCACAGATCAGACGCTTTGTTACAGGGGTGGGGGCGCGTAGGGGGCGATGAAGGAGAGGCGCGAGCTCCACGTGGGGGCAAAGATCAGCTTGGGCTGAGTGGCCGTTCGCCTGCATCACCAATCGAAAGACACCCGGGTATAAAATGGAGTTGAGGGGCAACCTTCTACACTGAAAGGGGCGGGGGAAGGGGCGGGGGGGGGGGGGGGGGGGGAGGAAACAAAACAGGTAACCTAGAAAGGGCGAATGCTTAACGTCATCGGATGACATTCCTCAGTCACGGGTATCTGTTTAAAATCACAGGCCCCGCTTTGCAAAATCGGAGACGGGAATATCGCACAGAGAACGCCAAGTTTTCATCTGCCAGCGTCCACGGTTTTATAGAAAAACGCACATTTTCATTTCTCGTACAAGCACCAGACAGCCATCTTGTATCACAATGGCGGAATCGGTCTGGGAGTGAAATGCTTTGTCTCCCTCCTCTCGGCACTGGTGTGCCACCCAGAGAGAAGAACGGGAAACCTGTAGTCCAGGCCGGCAGTGGCATCATTCTCGCCTGCGGGGAGCCGATCGGCCGCTGTGGTTTGTGTAAAAGGCAGGCTTAAAAAATACCTTTCTCCCTCGCTCGCGCGCGCACACGCACACGGCTTACCCTTAGCGCGACTGGCAATCTAACCCCCCCTCCCGAACCCCTCCTGGAGAAAGGATAACAGTCGGCGCCAGTAAGTTATTTACAGGTCGCCCTCGGGGAATCCGTAGAAGGACTCTGCGTCACTGTCCGCCTCAAAGAGCCTGGTCAGCAGCTTGGGGTCGAAGGCCACCGCAGGAGGGGCCTCGCCGCCGCACTCGTCCAGCTTCCCGCTCAGGTCCAGCTGCTCCTGCAGGAAGCTGACCAGCTCCTCCTGGGCCTCCACCTTCTGCTGCACCGAGGCGGGCTGGCCGCCGGGGCCTGGCAGCACGCTGGCCAACAGGAAGGACTGCTGCACCACGTCTGTGTTGGCGCCGACGAACTCGGCCACTTCGGCCACCCAGTTGAGGAGGGACTGCAGCACGTCGCCATACACGTCGCGGTAGCACCGGGCCTCCCGGGAGTACTCGGCCCAGCGCTTCTGCAGGAAGTTCCGGAAGGTCTGGCTGATGCACATGTCGAGGGGCTGGACGCGCGAGGTGCAGCCCCTGGGGATGACGAGCGGCAGCGAGTTGCAGCGGCTCAGGTCGTCGATGAAGTCGTCCGACAGGTGCCGGCGGGAGCTGTCCAGCACCAGCATGCTCCGGCTGTAGTGTGCGGCCATGTGCCGGCGCCACACCTTGGCGAGCCACAGTTCCAACACCTCGGCCTCACTGTGCCCCGCCTCCTTCACCTCCAGCAGGATGCCCCGTGGCACTTTCAGCCAAGGCGGCAGACCCCCCCTGGAGAAGATCATGGTGGGCAGCAGGTTGCCGTCAGCCAGAATGGTGAAGATGATCACAAACTGCGGCTGCCCGGTCCCGGTCACCCCGAAGCTGCCTGGGGTGCCCTCGGGCCGGCGCAGGGCCTCCGGGTCCAGGAAAATCGGGATCTCATCCATGTTGCCAATCATGCGGTGCGGGAAGTCCCGTCCAGTGATCTGCTGCTGGGCAAACTCGACAAAGCTCTGGATGTTCTCCTCCATCTCCCTCGGCAGCTTGCGGGCCACGGTGATCTTGGCGTAGGCGATGAGGTTGTGCCGCAGCAGGAAGCCCACCGCCCAGAGGCAGGAGTCGTCGTCGTCGCCGCTGCCTGGGCCTGAGCCTGAGCCCGGGGAGCCCAGCAGCTCAGAGAGCCTCTGCAGGAAGGTTTCCTCAGTGAGAGGGAGCTGCCCCTCCCTCTGCACCAGCACCCACTCCACCAGCTGCTCCTCGGCCTCAGGGGAGAGGAGGAGAGAGGCTCCGGTCTCGCCGTCAACGCTCAGGAGGTCAAGCTGCTGCGCGCACTCGTTCAGTAACTGCTCCACCTGGCTCCGGGATGCGCCGTACCTTTCAGTAGCAGCCTGCATGCCGCAGCACAAGGCATGTAGCACCACCCTGAATTCATGTTTCGACAACGATTTCCTTGTTGAGGGCAAATCTACTTGCTGACTCTCAGCATCGTCTTCTCCCTTAGACAACTCGTTCTCTGCAATGCACACTGAACTCGAATCGCATTTATCCTCATTTTCAATGTCCTCTGCACTCAAACTCCTCTTATCATTTTCAACGACTTCTGGACTCAAACTCCCCTTATCCTTTTCAATGTCCTCTGGACTCAAACTCCTCTTGTCCTCTTCAACGCGCCCTGGACTCGAGCTCCTCTTGTCCTCTTCAATGGCCCGTGGACTCAAACTCCTCTTGTCCTCTTCGACGTACACCGGGCTTGAATTGTTCTTATCCTCTGCGATGTATATGGGACTCGAATTGTTCTTCTGCTCTGCCACATATTCTGGACTTGAATTGTTTTTATCCTCTGCGATGTATATGGGACTTGAACTGCTTTTATCTTCTTCCACATAGATTGGACTCGGAGCCTCTTTACCATTACTGGCAGCCGTCGGAAGCGGAGGTGATGTGGCGACGGGTGGTCGGGAACAGATCTTTGCGTTGATGTAGTTGGTGGAGCAGACAGTGCTCAGTCTTACAGTTTTAACTTGCTGAGTCCTACAAGAAGGAAAGAACCAGAAGAGATTCAACATTTCTTAGTCTCCCTTCTGTGCGACATTTCAGTTGGGGGAAGGAACAAATACAGGGCACCCGACAGCTTGCTAAATGACAGTTCCCAATTTTGAGCAGAATCTGCGACCAACATTGTGTCTGTAGCTGGGGATATGGTGACTCATTTTACCTGCCACCCACTTCTCACCCAATGAAGTAACCTTGACCAGAATCTCACCCCCTCTCTCCCAATCCTCTCCGAATGAGGCAAACCAGGCAAGGATACGCTGCCATCAACGCCAGACTTTCTCTGGTACTAGAGTGGCAGTGTCCACACGTGGAGGGGAAGGGGACTCTCGCACCATGTGTAGGGCATTGCAGCAGCGGTCCGCTGAGGCTGCACGTCCACTTTTCCATCAGCTGTGACTGAACAAGGGATCAGGGAAGGGTGCTCGATTCACCCCCCCAAAACCTTCTTCTAGCCTGGGGACATGCGACACTGATCGCAGACCCTATGACAGCTCCTCCCCAATCCTGTTTAACCCAGTTTTCAGCAAGCTCAGGGACTCTCCGTCCCCACATGCCCACCCTCCCACGAAAAGCGAGTAAATTCCATTTCAATCCAGCGTGTACTTACGTGGTGGTGGAGTTCTGAACTTCGCTGACAGGTGGACCTACAGAAGGGGAGAGGCATATTCAGAAATCAAATGGGTTCTGCATAGGCTTGAAACACATTTTACATCCACTCAGTGACCATCAGAGAAATGACAGCAGAGAAGGGACCCTTCTAGACCATTAAAAGTTACATGATTAGTTGTCAGGCTGCTTTCTTGCTCGAATTCATAACTCCCCAAACTGTGGGTCGTGACCCCCAGCGGGGTCACAAGACGAGATTTCGGGGTCGCAAGCTCCAAAGCAGCAATGGCTGCCGTGGAGCTCTGGCTGATATCTGACACCTTTAAACCCTCGTTTTTTTTTTTACTATTGGTGGACATTGCCTCATGGACTACTCTCTCAGGCCTATTGCAAAAAAAAAAAATAAGCCTGTGAATTGGTAGGTGTTCGTTTTTTTAGTGGAAACCCTGTCATCTTATCCCAATTATCCCAAAGCCCAACTCCTGTTCCTGTAGATGCATGGAGGCCATCCTACTTATTATACAACCTAGCTGGGTTACTGGAACTTCCCTTCCAGAATTCAGAAGGCAAATAGTTCGGTTGTTGGGTACCACTGTTTTATAATCACTGATGGCCCCATATTAAGCATCAGGAAGGCTACAACACTGATCATACCTTCTGCTGGATCATACAAAGCACAAGATTGTGTGTCACTTTTCCATGCATGCTTGCCATTCTGTTGCATTTTTTAAACTCTTAGCCTCATAAAGGGAGTATGTTTTTCTTAAATGGCAAAACTTTACACGTTTCTTAAGGTAGCGCCTCTTTAAAGCTAAGTTTCCCTCTCACGCTGATCGGTGCCATTGAGGATGCATGCCAAGGTGCACGTCTGAAGTAATCAGTCATATGTTAATAGTATCCAAGCCAGCTGGTGAAGCCGAAACCAATACACTGAGCTTTTCTTTATTGAGAGAGTTTATTGACTTGTTCAGTCTCACAGCTCTCCTTCCACACCACCCAGTGTCCCAGCTGTCTCCTACTTATACGTGCTCAAAGACAACTAATACCCATGTTTTTCCTAACCTTAATGATGACATTAAGAGACCTTAACGTTAATTAACAAGCATTAACCAGCATAAACCGGTGTAAAGGCACAGGGACATTCATAGCTCAGCTCTCCTCCTTATTCTGCCTGAGCATTAACTGCAAAGTGGAGGGGTCTTGAAGCCGCTCAAACTTACCGCCATGACAAAGCAGTAGTAACCAAAAATGTTTTTCAAACACTGTCAGCTGCCACTTGATACTCCAGCAGCCTGGGTTCCTGCGCGAGGCCCATGAGGATAATGAGCAGTGAAAGCATCCTCAATTCCCTGGCAGTGACCTACTACCACCCCACCCCCGAGACCACAATAATTCCCTCACTACAGCGACGCACATCGGTTTGGCTCACCCGCAGTTGGGTATCAGTCAGATGGGCGCGCTGTGTGAAACCAGGCAACTAATGTTACTAACTGTAGGCCGAGGGGGACAGCTTTACAAAAAGCCAAGGTCACGTCGGTGGAGATGGAACCGATTTTGTCCCCACTCACTCTTCCTTGGCCACCATTGGAGGTCCATTCTCAACTTTGATCTCTCACTGTACTTGACTCTTGGGGAACATACGAATTAGAGGCAGGAGCAGGCCTATCGGCCCCTTGAGCCTACTCCCCCATTAAATAAGAACATGGCTGATCTGAGTGTAGCTTCAACTCCACATTCCACCTACCCCCCCACCCCCCCCCATAACATTTGACTTCCTTGTTAGTCAAGAATCTATCTACTTCTGCTTTAAAAATATTCAACGGCCCAGCCTCCAACGTTCTCTGGGTAAGAGTTCCACAGACTCTCAACCCTCAGAGGAAAAAATTCCTCCTCATCTCCATATTAAGTGGGAGACTCCTTATTTTTAAACCGTGCCCCCGAGTTCTAGTCTCTCCCACAAGATGAAACATTCTTTCAGCATCTGCCCTGTCAAAGCCCCTCAGGGTCTGACACGTTTCAATAAGATCACCTCTCAATCTCCAACGGATACAGGCCCAACCTGTCCTCGTAAGACAAGCCCCACCATTCTAGGTCGCAGTCGATACCAGAATCTGGGGTATTGGCTTCTCGTTCTGTGTTCAGTGCTCCTTGCTGTTCCTTTGTAATCAGATAGTGCGGGGACAAATGGACTCCTGCCTCCACCTCCCTCTTTGATTGACAACTTGCCCTTGGCCTGACCCCGAGAGAACTGGGCTTGTAAACAAAATGCCCTAGATGTTTGCGAGGATATCACATGCAAACACAGAGGATGCATTCAACAGTGCTGATGGCAGACGGGCGGTTAGGTACCCGACCTGGGCCCCACCCGACTGACAGCTGTGCTGGCAAATATTTTTAACCCTTTCCTCACCCGGACTTTCATCTTTCCTCCCCTTTTCCGCGCTGGAATGCTGCACACCGCCACTCTCCTCCTCTTCGATTTCAAAATCGGGGGTTGCAAGCCTCGGCTCGGAGACTGGCGTCGGTTCCTCCACCACTTTGGCTGCTTTCCCCTTACGGTCCCCCACTGCATAGACGGAGGAGACAAAAAGCAAAAGGGAGGGACGTGAAAACGTAAGAAGAAAAAAAAGCAGCGCTGGCGCCAGTTACAAACCGCAGCCGATCGGACAAGGCTGCAGCTGATGTTTAACCTGATCGGGGGCATCACTGAGTGAGTATCACAGGCTGTGCTTGGAGGTTCAGAAAGTAGTAAGCACCTTTGTATACCCACTCATAGTTACAGACAATAACTCGAGCTGCTATCCCTCTGCACCCAGGCAATAGGAACCTTTTAAGCCACGGCCTCTGAAGCAGAGTTTGCTGGCAGAGCAGGCTCAAAAGTTAAATGGCCTAACACTTGCTCCTTTTTCTTACCGCAGAGTTTTAATGGCACAGAGGGAGGCCATTCAGCCCATCGTGTCTGCACTGGCTCTCCAAATGAGCATTATGATCTAGGGCCGCTGCCCTGCCTTTTCCCCGTGCGTTGTTTCTATTCAAATAATCATCTAATGCCCTCTTGAATTATGTTCTTATTCGAGTCTCTGAGGTGCAGGGTATAACCAAATTCATGGCTGCGGCAGAATTAACTGCATTCCAAAAGCTGTGAAATTCGTTTCCTCTCATCTCCATTGTACTGACGTTCTGGAAACATGAGGAATCTCTCAGTAAAGCCTTGGACTGACTCCATGCTGCCCCACCAAAACCCAGGGCACTCAGAGTCTCTTGCATGCTTATAGTTCTCATTTGAATGGTGTGTCTCCGGGCAAGGGCTGTCTCTAAGGTCTCTTAACACAGCTGTTTGACGTGCACTTAGACCATAAGAAGACCACAAGAAAAGGAATTTGTGGAATGTCTACGAGATGGCTTTTTGGAGCAGCTTGTGGTGGAGCCCAATAGGGAACAGGCAATTCTAGATTTAGTGATGTGGTAATGAGGCAGATTTGATAAGGGAGCTTAAGGTGAAGGAACCCTTAGGAGGAAGTGACCATAATGTGATAGAATTTACCCTGCAATTTGAGAGGAAAAAGCTGGAATCAGATGTAACGGTATTACAGTTGAATAAAGGTAACTACAGAGGCGTGAGGGAGAAGCTGGCCAGAACAGACTGGGAGATGAGCCTAGCAGGAAATACAGTGGAACAGCAATGGCAGGAGTTTCTGGGAGTAATTTGGGAGACACAGCAAAAATTCATCCCTAGGAAGAAGAAGCATGCTAAAGGGAGGACGAGGCAACCATGGCTGACAAGGGAAGTCAGGGACAGCATAAAAGCTAAAGAGAAAGCATACAATGCGACGAAGAGCAGTGGGAAACTAGGGGATTTGAAAGCCTACAAAGACCAACAGAGGACTACTAAAAAAGAAATAAGGAAGGAGAAGATTAAATATGAGGGTAAACTAGCCAGTAATATAAAAGAAGATTGTAAGAGTTTTTTTTAAGATATATAAAGGGTAAGAGAGAGGCAAAAGTGGACACTGGGCGGCTGGAAAATGACGCTGGAGAAGTAGTAATGGGGAACAAAGAAATGGCGGAGGAACTGAATAGGTACTTTGCATCAGTCTTCACAGTGGAAGACACGAGTGACATCCCCAAAGTTCAAGAGAGTCGGGGGGCAGAGGTGAGTATGGTGGCCATTACCAAGGAGAAGGTGCTAGGAAAACTGAAAAGTCTGAAGGTGGATAAATCACCTGGACCAGATGGATAAGAGTTCTGAAGGAGATAGCTGAAGAGATAGTGCAGGCATTAGTGGTGATCTTTCAGGAATCACTGGAGTCAGGGAGGATCCCAGAGGACTGGAAAATCGCTAATGTAACCCCCCTGTTTAAGAAGGGAGTGAGGCAAAAGACGGGAAATTACAGGCCGATTAGCCTGACCTTGGTCGTTGGTAAGATTTGAGTCCATTATCAAGGATGAGATTTCAAAATACTTGGAAGTGCATGGTAAAATTGGGCAAAGTCAGCATGGTTTCATCAAGGGGAGGTCATGCCTGACAAATCTGTTAGAATTCTTTGAGGAGGTAACGAGTAGGTTAGACAAAGGAGAGCCAAAGGATGTTATCTACTTGGACTTCCAGAAGGCCTTTGACAAGGTGCCGCAAAGGAGGCTGCTCAGTAAGATAAGAGCCCATGGTGTTAGAGGCAAGGTACTAGCATGGATAGAAGATTGGCTGTCTGGCAGGAGGCATAGAGTGGGGATAAGGGGGTCCTTCACAGGATGGCAGCCGGTGACTAGTGGAGTTCCGCAGGGGTCAGTGTTGGGACCACAACTTTTCACTTTGTACATTAATGATCTAGATGAAGAAACTGAGGGCATCCTGGCTAAGTTTGCAGATGATACAAAGATAGGTGGAGGGACAGGTAGTATTGGGGAGGCTGCAGAAGGATTAGGACAGGTTAGGAGAATGGGCAAAGAAGTGGCAGATGGAATACAACATGGGGAAGTGTGAGGTCATGCACTTTGGTAGGAAGAATAGAGGCATAGACTATTTTCTAAATGGGGAGAGAATTCAGAAATCTGGTGTGCAAAGAGACTTGGGAGCCCCAGTCCAAAATTCTCTTAAGGTTAACTTGCAGGTTGAGTCGGTAGTTAGGAAGGCAAATGCAATGTTGGTATTTATTTCGAGAGGACTACAATATAAAAGCAGGGTTGTGCTGTTGAGGCTTTATAAGGCTCTGGTCAGACCACATTTAGAATATTGTGAGCAATTTTGGGCCCCTTATCTCAGGAAGGATGTGCTGGCCCTGGAGAGGGTCCAGAGGAGGTTCACGAGAACGATCCCAGGAATGAAAGGCTTAACATTTGAGGAATGTTTGAAGACTCTGGGTCTATACTCAAGGGAGTTTAGAAGGATGAGGGGGGATCTGATTGAAACTTACAGAATACTGAAAGGCCTGGATAGAATGGACGTGGGGAAGATGTTTCCATTAGTAGGAGAGACTAGGACCCGAGGGCACAGCCTCAGAGTAAAGGGAAGACCTTTTAGAACAGAGATGAGGAGAAACTTCTTTAGCCAGAGAGTGGTGAATCTATGGAATTCATTGCCACAGAAGGCTGTGGAGGCCAGGTCACTGAGCGTATTTAAGACTGAGATAGATAGGTTCTTGATTGGTAAGGGGATCAAAGGTTACGGGGAGAAGGAGGGACAATGGGGTTGAGAAACTTATCAGCCATGATTGAATGGCAGAGCAGACTCGATGGGCCTTATGACCTAATTTCTGCTCCTATGTCTTATGGTGTCTCTGGTCAAGGGCTCTTTCTAAGGTCTCTTAACATAGCTGCGTGAGATGCACTTGAAACAAATAATGGGTTCACAGTTGGTGGACATGATTAACCTCAAACCTGAAGCTCTAGAAATTTTATCTCTCCCCGGACTCAGCAACCAAAGGGAGTCACAGGCCCAGGAACACTCCAGAGGCTGCAACAGGCAAACACTAGGACTGAAAAGCTGATCTCTAACTGCTCAACAGCTGCTCGCTACAGGGAGCCAGGGAATGTGAAAGAGAGAGAGAGCGCGTGAGAGAGTGAGGGCAGGCAGTGAGAGAGAGCGCGTGAAAGAGAGTGCACGAGGGGGGCAGGCAGAGCAAGGGAGAGTGAGAGAGAGAGCTCGTGAGGGGGGCAGGTGGAGCGAGAGAGAGGGAGAGAAAGCAGAGAGAGGGAGAGAAAGCAGAGAGAGGGAGAGAAAGCAGAGAGAGAGAGAAAGCAGAGAGAGAGGGAGAGTGTGAGAGAGACAATGAGAGAAACAGAGGAGTGGTAGGTCAGTGCAATTATCATTTCAGGTGGACCTTCCGTGAGTGAAGTGTTAACTATTTTTTTTAAACATCTCGAGAACAAACCTTTGTTTTTGCATATTTGTAATCAAGGGAACTAGGATAAATGTAACTTCTGTACATTCCTAGGTGCCCCAAAGTTCCTGAGAGGCTGTGCTACAGGTGAACAGCTTATTTAGGCAGGTAGTTATGATGACAGAAAAGTCTGGCCCGGATCTCGCTGGAGGAGCTGTGCTGCTTACCTGAAAACGTCACAAAACAACAGGGTCCATGTCCTGGGTTTTGATCCAGGTGCTGGGCCATCTCATCTCCATCACCCGTCTCGACAGCAAATGTGCAGGATGTGCAAACGAGTAGAATGGCACTGTCAAGAAACAGAGGTTAGTCCCGATGCCGAGGGATGTCACTCTCCATAAATTATATCGTTCATCAAAGAGCAAATTAAACCACAAGAGTACAGCTTGAGTTATTGACCATGTCTCAGTGGGCAGCTCCCTCACACCGAGTCAGAAGGTTGTGTGTTCAAGTCCCCACTCCAGAGACTTGAACCCATAATCCAGGCCAGCATTCGCAGTACCAGTGCTGAGGGAGTGCCGCATTGTCGGAGGGTTAGTACTGAGGGAGCGCCGCGCTGTCCGAGGGTCAGTACTGAGGGAGTGCCGCACTGTCGGAGGGTCAGCACTGAGGGAGTGCCGCACTGTCGGAGGGTCAGTACTGAGGGAGCGCCGCACTGTCGGAGGGTCAGCAATGAGGGAGCGCCGCACTGTCGGAGGGTCAGCACTGAGGGAGTGCCACAATGTCGGAGGGTCAGCACTGAGGGAGGGCCACAATGTCGGAGGGTCAGCACTGAGGGAGGGCCGCACTGTCGGAGGGTCAGCACTGAGGGAGTGCTGCACTGTCGGAGGGTCAGCACTGAGGGAGCGCCGCACTGTCGGAGGGTCAGCACTGAGGGAGTGCTGCACTGTCGGAGGGTCAGCATTGAGGTAGTGCTGCACTGTCGGAGGGTCAGTACTGAGGGAGCATTGCACTGTCAAAGGTGTCATCTTTCAGATTAAACATTAACATGAGGTCCTGTCTGCCCTCTCAAATGGATGTAAAAGGTCCCATTGCCACTACTGGAAAAAGAGCAGTGGTGGGAGGAGTTCTCCTCAGTGTTCCGGGACCAATATCTATCCCACAAACATATCCCTAAGAACAGATGATCTGGGTCATTATCACATTGCTCTTTGTGGGAGCTTGCTGTATGAAAATTGGCTCCCACATTTCCTACATTACAACAGTGATCACACTTCGAAAATAATTACATGGCTGTGAAGCACTTTGGGATGTCCTAAGGCTGTGAAAGGCGCTAGAGGAATGCAAGTTCTTCCTTACCATCTGCCCTCTACTGCATCACCCATACTGTACATAAAGCGAACTGTTGGCGCGAGTCCACAGATTGTTGAGGGTTCAGAAACAAGAGCATCGGGTAGTACCTCTCCATTGAACACCGAGTTTGGCAGCACAGTGCAACATAAGGGAACAGCAACCGGTGGTACACCAGGAATGGTGGTTTACACCCATAACCGTCATCAGCTTCCCCACAGGAACAGGTTGGACTGCAGCTGTTCAAGAAGGCAGCTCACCACCACCTTCTCAAGGGGCAATTAGGGATAGGCATTAAATGCTGGGCTCAGCCAGCGGTACCCACGTCCCTTGAATGAATGAAAATGGTGAGAAACAGCGCCTCGTGGTGTCTAATATAACTTCACCCATGCGACTATTATTAATATCCAGACAGCGTGACAGTGGGGTGGATTGGGGAGGGGGGGAGGGGTGCCGGTCAACAGAGTCCACTCTCTCCTCACAAGTGCACTCACACACTAGCATTTCCAGCAAGGTTTACTGGACAGCAACCGGGCGTGGCGACCGCGGGCCATTTTACCACCTCCAGCTCGAGGAACAGATGGCCTCGGTAACAGGACACTGGTGGCATCTGCTGGCATCGGGATATCACAAGCCAATTTCCCCCCCCCCCGTCCAGACGCCCGCAGCGCGTCCAGTGCTTTTAATGCTGCTAATCACACGTAGACTGTCGGACCGAGACAATTTTTTTTTTTACAGTAACTCCTTTCTCAGCGTAGCGCAGTGTGGGACGGGGGCGAAAAAAAATTGTTCCTCAAACCGTCTTTCTCACACACACACAAAAAAAAAACCAAACGTGGGTCTTGACTCTCAAAGCCAAAGCTGAAACTAATTACCTTTTCTTCACTTTTCCAAACATCAAGTATTTTGGTTTCCCGCGTTGAGTGTGGTAACTGCAGAATAAAGAACAGCTGGACTAATGAACATTGTCTCTGACCACCATCAGCTGAGAAATATTAAAACGTGCCACCGGCGGGAGCGCTGGGAAGATAGTTAATGTCCCCCCCCCCCCCCCCGGTTCTCAAGTATGTCGGCGTAATTTCACATTTGACACGAAACTTGGGGAACGTAGCAACTGAGTCAATTAGACAAAAGATATTAAAACAAAAGACAATGTGTTTTATTGTTCACGAAGCTTAATGCATCGATCTGAATAAAATGTAGCCTTCTAGCAGAAGAGATGTAAACATTTTAGCTTTAATTTAATGTTGACAATGGGGGTGGGGGGGGGGAAATTAAGATAGCGAGGGGTGTTTTATAATGGGAGCCAATTCAGCCTGTGTGTTGCTGTGGTCAAGGTGGACCTTTCAGAGATTTCAGAGTGTTAATCGTGTTGAATGAAATTAGCAAGCAAAGGCTCCAAATAGCAGGGAGATTTTAACTGTAGCAGGGGCTGAGGAACTGCCCCTGCTGGGGGAGGCGGGGGCGAAGCAGGGGGAAATCAACGGCGTGACATGTTTACATAGCTTCCACTGTAAATGTTGACACAGGAATTTACCATGCCAATTGCTGGGTACAGAAGGATCACACAGCTGACGCGTGGTTTTTAAACATTATCAGTTAGATATTGTGCAAAAGGATAAACTGTAATCAAGCACAGAAATAGGCCATTTGGCCCCTCTGCTCTGTACAGGTGTTTCTGCTCCTCACGAGCCTCCTCTTACACCCTCCTCATCTCCACCGCCCCCACCCCCCCATCAACATATCCTTCTGTCCCTTTCTCCCTCATGTGTTTATCTAGTTTCCCGTAAAAATTCCTGTTCCACCTTTCAAGAATGGCTGATCTGCTTGTATCCTTAACTCCACTTTCCTGCAACTCCCCCCAACCACCTCCATAACTCTCGACTCCCTTGTCGTTCGAAAATCTGTTGAACTCAGCTTCGAATGTATTCAATGACCCAGCCTCCACTGCTCTCTGCGGTAGAGAATTCCACAGGCTAACGACCCTCCGAGAGAAGGAATTTCTCCTCAAATCCATCTTAATTGGGAGGCCCCTCATTCTGAAACCCCACCTAGTTCTAGATGCCCCCATAAGGGGGAAAACATCCTCTTAGCACCCACCCTGTCAAGACCACCCCCCTCCCCACCCCCCACCGCCCCCAGAATCTTATATGTTTCAATAAGATCGCCTCCCATTCTTCTAAACTCTAATGAGCACAGACCCAACCTGCTCAACCTTTCCTCATAAGACAAATCCCTCTTCATCACAGGAACGACCTTGCAACTTCAAGGGGTGCAAGCTTCCAGTTGCAGCCTCGCTCGTCGCGGAGAAGGTGGTGGGGGTCGGGCGGCGGGGTTGGGGGGGGTGAGACGGGGGACGGTGGGGTGTCCTACCTGATCATGTGATCAGCGTATGCCCGGCTGCAGCTTGTGCTGTACCGACAGCGGGAGCAGTGCACGTAAGTGGGGAAGTGGTTGCTGATGCTGCTGACGTTAGTGATGTCAATGTTACACTCCAAGCACACCTGGTTACCGTACAGCTTCCTGTCAGGTTGAAGAAGAGAAGAAAGGAAAATTTCAGCCCCGCAAGGCAGCAAGCGGGTGGGTGCTTCACAGTGAAATCACTTCCCGCACGACAGCAGACAAAAAAAAAGCAGAGTTGAGTGAATCAGCCCGCAACAGCAAAACCAAGCCCACCTCCCCCGATGGGTAAACCCCCAAGGGCTTTCGAACTTCTTAAAAAAAAACAACTTGCATTCCACTAGCGCCTTTCACAGCTTCAGGACGTCCCAAAGCGCTCCACAGCCAATGAAGTACTTTATTTTTGACGTGTCGTCACGGTGGTCACCATGGGGAAACGCGGCGGCGAATTCGCCCACAAACATCAATGTGAAAATGACACAGATCGTCCGTTTTGTTTGTCGTTTTGATGTCGACTGGCGGATAAGTACTGGCCCCAGGACCACTGGAGAGAACTCCTCACTGCTCTGCTTCAAAATAGTGGCCGTGAGGTCTTTTACAAGAGGCAGACGGGGCCTCGAATCAACGTTTCGCGTGAAAGACAGCACCTCCGACAGCGCAGCGCTCCATCAGTACTTGCACTGGGAGCATCGGCCCGGATTATGGGTCTCTGGAGCGAACCCTCGGCCTTCTGACTCCGAGGCGGGAGGGAGAGCGAGCGAGCGACTGACTGACTGACTGACCCACTGCGGGTGGACTCCAAGCCAGAGAGGGGAGTCTACTTCCGACAAGCTCGTCTTGTGGCCTTTGCTGTACGGCAAAGGGGGTTAGAAGAGAGAGGGGTGAGTTTTTCCACGTTGTGTGCATGCAACCGAAGGGCCTCCAAGGCACTCACTCATTCAGAAATGAGCAAGGGCCATGCACGCCAGAAGGCAGCTTTCGCTCCTTCAGAGCTGTGCTCAAAGCCAGGGATTCAAAAAAAAAAACACCCAAAGGTAAACAGACTCGCGTCCCTTGTGGCTCTCGCACCTTGTGTAGGGAGCTCCAGGATGTCTGAGTTAACGTCAGACGGCCACCCACCTAATCTCCTGCATGTCCATCAACAGGGGGCTCATCCTCTCCACTGCCTTCCTCTTCTCTGCTTTGGGGACGGGTTTGGGGACCGGAGCGACTTTGTGAACGGTCGAACAGGCTGGTGCCTCCTGCACCTTGGCAGGCAAGACCGGGGGGTAGACCTTTCTGGTGGGGATCTCCTGAACGGGTCCTCCAGCAGCACGTGCCTGCCCCATTGAGGTCCTTATCGTCACCTGAAATAAGAAGTGGGGAAAAAGATCAGGTGACCTGTGACCGGAAAACATGATCCAGCTCTTTTAATGTCTCACTGAGTAGAAGATGTGCTGCCCAGGTTAGTCCTGAGCCTTGTAGAAAACTTGAAACAGAAACACAGGGAAAGATGGTGGGGGGATGGTGGTGGTGGGGGGGGTAGAGTGACTAATTAGACAGCTCTTTCAAAGAGTCAGCACAGGCACAATGGACAGAATGGCCTCCTTTCTTACCATCTAAAGATTTCAATAGATGCTAAGGCTCAATCCTGGGTCTGTGATTTTTTAAAAATTCTTTCACAGGTTGAGAACACTGCCGGCTCGCCCAGCATTTGTTGCCCATCCCTAATTGCCCCTTGAGAAGGCAGCGGGTGAGCTGCCTTTTTGAGCCGCTGCGGTCCCTGTGGTGTTAGGGAGGGAGCTCCAGGATTTTGACCCAGCGACAGTGAAGGAACGGCTGATATATTTCCAAGTCAGGATGGTGAGCGGCTCGGAGGGGAACTTCCAGGTGGTGGTGTTCCCCATGTGTCTGCTGCCCCTTGTCCTTCTAGATGGTAGAGGTCGCGGGCTTGGAAGGGGCTGTCGAAGGTGTCTGGCAAGTTGCCATGGTTGTAATACTATTTTGCCCAAAGTCTCCTTGCTAGGAAAAAGAATCAAAGTTGAGGTGAGGTATTGGTGGTGGAGGGGGGGAGGGTTGTGACAAAGAAATCAGCTACGGGTCCCCTCCGCTAAAAACTTTTTCGGTATTCCTGACTGAAAAGTGTGCTGACTGATGTGGCTTCATAACCCATCCCAAATTGAAGAACCTTATGATACTATCCAAGCTCACACTTCTTATATTCTGATCAGGCAGCTTGGGAAGGGGGGAGATGGGGAGGAGGGGGGAGAGACAGGGGAGGGGGAAGATAGGGTGGGGGCGGGAGATAGGGGGAGAGGGGACGGGAGAGAAGTGAAGGGAAACAGGAAGCAGGAGAGAGGGGAAGAAGGCACAAGAACAGACAAGACAGAGAACCCCAACCAATCATTTTCTAACCCTTCAGGGAAGCTCATGCCAGTGGTGTTGACACTACCATGAACTATCAACTGTTGACTATGCTGCCCCCAAATGGCAGGAGGTGTAACTACAGTGTGATACATTTACATGGGTGGTTTCCATTATAAATGTGCACGCAAGAACTTAAAAGTAGTAGGGCTCGAATTATCCCTGGGCCCAGTCAGCCCATGGCCAGCCTCTAACCCTCCTGCTTTGCATGTCAACAGTTCTGACAACCTCTGCTTCAAAAGGCCATTGAGGGCCAGCAGATAGAAAATGATGGGTTTTTGGGGTGGGGTGTGGAGATCGCAGCTATGTTCTTGACCTTGGTACCAGGCTGCAGTCCTTCTAGCTGCTTCGGTTTCTTAAACGTCTTGTGGTGCTCAACCTTGTGTTCCATTTTCTCCTTGGCACTGATGAACTGGAGTCTGCACTTGTTACAGGGGTAGACACTCTTCTTCTGAAACAAAGACAAGATGATGAAGGGAAAGCCAGAAAGAAAACCTGACTGGATGACAGGGCGAGAGGGGGAAGAAAACAAAGTGCATAAGACCCGTGCCTCTCTGCCGCTCAGGTTGACTGGGAGTAGGCAGTGCTGGACACTGGGGTCTACCAAGCTCAACGTTCTCATCACTTCCCTCTTGAAGATGCCATGGTAGTGTTGTCCCAGCAGTGCTAGCACCTTGCCACACCACACCGCCCATGATTCAAATGCAAGACGGCTCTAACTCTGCCCAGGAACCGAATTTGGAAGCCCCTGATCTGCACACGGAGAGGGAGAAGCTTCAATCTGAATTCCGGCCTCGCGCTGACCTGACCGTGTATTTACAGCACCCGACGTTTGAGAGGCACTCACCTGATGCTTCATGTAGTGTTGCTGGTAGGCACTACTGTTCTTGAGCACCTTGAAACAGTATGGGCACAGCAGATTTTTAGTGTCCTCGTGAATCATTCGAAAGTGGTTATCCACTTCTAAATACACAGACGAGCGATACTCACACACCTGCAGAAATAAAACAATACACCTTTCAGATTAAACCAACCGCACCTCAGGTGTCTACAGGGAACATCCAACCTGCCCACAATCCGCAACAAACTTCTCTTTCCTTTTCTACTGGAATCTCAACTGCTCTCTCTGGGGTAGACCCCTGTTGGCATCCAGTGGCAACTGGCACCTTCTCCAATAGACTATTGCTTATGTGTGCTATTTGACTACACAAGGCATCGCCCAACACCCATGTTGCAATAGGCATCTTGTTGAGTTTCCCACAATGGCTCAGCTGGGCCCTGAATACAAATTTACTGCACTTAACTCTCGGTTTTATAAACAGGTCTTGGACGACAAAAGCAAGGAAGTTATGCTAAACCCTTTATAATTCATGATTAAGATGGAGGCTGAAATGTGTGATCAATTCCAGGCCTATACTTTGTCAAAGCTTTGGAGAGGGTGTTCCCCACCAAGCCACTCACCACCCTGACTTGGAAATATATCGGCCGTTCCTTCACTGTCGCTGGGTCAAAATCCTGGAACTCCCTCCCTAACAGCGTGATGGGTGTACCCACACCACAGGGACTGCAGCGGTTCAAGAAGGCAGCTCACCACCACTTTCCCAAGGGGCAATTAGGGATGGGCAATAAATGCTGGGCTAGCCAATCATGCCCACATCCCATGAAAGAATATTAAAAAAAGTAACAGGGATGAGGGGCTTTATTATGTAAAAAAGCTGGGATTGTTCTCCTTAGAGCAGAGAAGATTAAGAGGAGATTTAATGGAGGCAATATGATAATAGTGGTAACACCTCTCCTCATAACCAACAGTATTCAGAGTTAGGTCATAGATCCACCATGATCTCACTGAAAGGAGGTGAAACAGGCTTGATGGGTTGAATGGCCTCCTCAGTTCACTGTCTCGCCAAGGTAGGTGGTGAAATTCGGGCATGTGTGGGCCCAGCTCTGAACTGTAGAACGGAGCCTAAGATTGTTAACTGGGCCTCACGCGAAGGTCGGCCTTTCCGGACCGAGACGAGGAGGAATTTCTTCACTCAGAGGGTGATGAATCTTTGGAATTCTCTACCCCAGAGGGGCTGTGGATGCTCAGACGTTAAGTAGACTCAAGACGGAGATTGGCCGATTTTTGAACTCTCAAGGGGATTGAGCAATATGGGGAATGGGCAGGAGAGTGCAGCTGATTCTAGAAGATCAGCCGTGATCTTGTTGAATAGTGGAGCAGGCTCGACAAGATAATCAAGTCCGCATAGCTAACACAAACTCACACTCAGGCATCCACCCAAGCACATTTTCGTAAGCTTCTACTCTGCTGCAGGCACCTCCTCTCCTCACACTGGATGTACCATCCGTCACGTTGGTTTAACCTGGGGACCCAGGTCCCACAACAAATCGAGGTCTTCAGCACAGAAGAGGGAGTGACAAAAGGAATATTTGTGCAACACTCTATCATGTGTCTTCGAGATGTACAAAGTGTTTTGCCAGAATGAATTACTTTGAAGTGTAGGCAGACGCAGCAGCTATTTTGTGCCAGGCAGTCGTCTTTGCCGAACGGGCAGAGGGAGAAACCTATGCTAGAACATGGAAGATTTCCCGCCCTTTTCAATTGGGGATAGGATCTTCAATGGCTACTAGAATCTGGGAACAAACAGGCACAGTCGTTGTTTAATGCAGCATCTCCAACACTGCAGCACTCCTGATGGTAGGACGCTGGAATGTCAGTCTATGGGGCTCAAGTACTGGAGCGGGGCTTCAACCAGAAATCTTCAGATTCTGGGAGGGTGTTGCCAACTCAGCCATGCGTACAGGAATGATGCTGAAGCATTGTTGAGAACGGCTGATCTTATAAATCAGCTCCACTCTCCTGTCCGTTCTCCATAACGCTCAATTCCCTTACGACTTCAAAAATCTCATGATCTTCGTCTTGAATCTACTCAATGACTGAGCATCCACAGCTCTCCGGGGTAGAGAAGTTCAAAGATGACCACCCTCTGAGTGAAGAAATTTCTCCTCGTCCAAAATGGTCAACTCCCTTATGCTGAGGCCGTGACGCTCCTCTCTCAATCCCCGAGTTCTAGATTCTCCACACAGCGCAAGGATGAAGAAGAGAGGAAGGAGCTTTACCTGACAGACGTATGGCATTTCTCCTGGCTTGTGTGTGTCCTTCATATGCTGCAGGAAAAGCTGTTCCGTTTCAAATGCCAGCTCACAGATCTTACACTTTGCTGCAATCAGAGTGAAGAAGATAATGACAGACTTGAGAAAGGTTTATAATGTTACACCCCACGTACCTTCTAGGCTCTAAGCTGAGCCTCCTTCGAATGCACCAGAGAAGGACAAGGGTAGCAGAAACATGGGAACACCACCACCTGCAAGTTCCCCCTCCGAGCCACACACCATCCCGTCTTGGACTTATATCGCCGTTCCCTCACAGTCGCTGGGTCAAAATAACCCAACAGCACTGTGGGTGTACCTATACCACAGGGACTGCAGCGGTTCATGAAGGCAGCTCATCCACGACCTTCTCAAGGGGAAATAATGTTAAAGTTCCGCTCCAGATTGGGCACAAAAACCAATGCTGACACCGTGTTGCGCTGCCTGAGGTGCTGTCTCCCGTATGAGACGTAAATGGGCAGTAAATACTGACCGAGCCAGCGACGCCCACATCCTGACCAAAGAAAACAAAAGCTTGGGGAACAAATTTTTTTAAAAAACAGGGACTTGCACTTCTTAATGCGCCATCCACCATCTCGAGATGACCTGAAGCACTTCACAGTCAATGAAGCACTTTATGAGGTGCAGTCATTGTACTGTTGTAGGAAACACAGCAGCTAAATTGCACACAGCAAGCTCCCACAAACAGCAATGCGACAATGGCCAGATAATCTTTTTTAGTCCTGTTGGTTAATGGATAAACATTGGCCCCAGGACACCGGGGAGGACTAAACCCATTCCCTGGGCCCCTCTTCTTCAAACCTGCGGTTGAGAAATCTTTTACATAGACCCGAGAAGGGAGACCGGGGCCTGGGTTTAACATCTCATCCAAAACACAGCACCTCAGACATTGCAGCGCTCCCTCGATACTGACCCTCTGACAGTGCAGCATTCCCTCAGTACTGACCCTCTGGCAGTGTGGCACTCCCTCATCACTGACCCTCCGGTAGCGCGGCGCTCCCTCAGCACTGACCCTCCTGCAGCGCGGCGCTCCCTCGGAACTGACACTCCGGCAGCGCGGCGCTCCCTCGGAACTGACACTCCGGCAGCGCGGCACTCCCTCAGCACTGACCCTCCAACAGTGCGGCACTCCCTCAGTACTGACCCTCCAACAGTGCGGCGCTCCCTCAGTACTGACCCTCCGACAGTGCGGCACTCCCTCAGCACTGACCCTCCGGCAGTGCAGCGCTCCCTCAGCACTGACCCTCCAGCAGCGCGGCACTCCCTCAGCATTGACCCTCCGATAGCGCGGCACTCCCTCAGCACTGACCCTCCGACAGCGCGGCAATCCCTCAGCACTGACCCTCCGGCAGCGCGGCACTCCCTCAGCACTGACCCTCCGGCAGTGCGACACTGGAGCATCGGCTTTGATTTCGTTATGCTCAATATGGAGTGGGGACTTGAACCCCTGACATTCTGCCTCAGTGGATGGAGTGCGCTCCTGAGCCGTGACTTACACGCTTTTGCCTCACACCTGGGTCCTCTCTGCTCTATCAAATTCAGCCTATCCGAGGTTACATCGCAAACCAGGGCTAAGGGAAAGGAGTGTTTTTTTAAAAAAATGGCACTTACTGGTGGTTTCATAGGGGCTGTGCACATTTTCAATGTGGCACTGGAGCTGGAACGGAGTGGCATACTGGCGGAAGCAGTGCTGGCAAGTAGTGTGGTTCTCGATGGTGTCCTCATTCTGCTGCTCCAGTTCGAGATGGTGCTTCATGTGGTTCATGAACCTGAAGCAATGCAAGGTCATCTTTTAGACAATGTGTTTTTTTATACATTAAAAAAAAAGGAAAAAAATAAAAGGTCAAACGATATCATCACAGCAAAAACTAAAACGATGCAGCAAACACACCGCCTCAGTCTCAGAGCCTCAAAGCTCGGCTACCTACCGGTCTAACCTTTCCCCTGTAACCCAGAAGCTTTGAAACCCCCAAGATAGCGTCAACTTATTATCAGTCCATGGGCAGCAGGGTCACTGGAGGCTTAGGAGGGAGGGTGGTCGTCCCAGGTACAGGTAAGGGTCCCTTGCTCAGCCTCCCATCTCCCTCAGTCCTCCTCATCCAGTCCAATCCACGGGCTTTTCTAAACTAACCTCGCGAAATCACCAAAATCAGGATTTCTCCGCTTGGCCCTCCAAATCCTTTCACTGCCTTGGTGTCTCAGATGGAGACTCTGGGTTGTTTATCCAGTCTCCAGTCCTAGACAAGTCTAGGTCACTATCTGAAGAAGCAGCAAGCAGAAGTTCAATAATGATGTTTTCTTCTAAACAAATCTTTTGGCTCCTCCTCGTCAGCAAGGCAGCATTCTTCGCAGAGCACCTGCCTAACGCCCCAACCCGCCGACATCTTCAACTTGCATCTCAACTTTCCCCAAAGCATTATCCTGCTGCACTGAGCTGGGCACTTAGGCAGCTACCTGCTGCCGCTGCTGGGAATCGTGACAACGGCCTTCCTTCACTACCCGGAGCGCCCTCACGTCAAGATGAGCAAGCAATGCTGATGGCTGATTGACAACTCCAGCTGAGCTCTGAACCTCAGCCTGTACACTGTAGCGTAAAAGCTTGTCAACGGGCAAGGCACGGGGGGGGGGGGGGGTTTGGGCACTAGGCGAATCGGAGAGCAAGCATAGACATGACAGGCTGAGTGGCCTCCTTCTGTGCTATTTCTGTGAAACCGAGCCCATCAGCAATCGCAGCACACTTCTTAAAAACATGACCTTAAGGCTGATCATAAACAGAAACGGCAGCAACATAGGTTAGGCGAACCCCGAGTGAGAGTCAGAGAGAGAGAGAAAGAAAGAAGAGAGAGTGAGTGAGTATGTGTGTGTGTGTGGTGTGTGAGTGAGTGTGTGTATGTGTGGAGTGAGTGAGTGAGTGAGAGTGTGAGTATGTGTCTGTGTGGTGTGTGTGAGTGAGTGTGAGTGAGAGAGAGAGAGAGTCAGAGAGAATGTGTGTGTGTGGAGTAAGTGAGTGAGTGTGAGAAAGAGAGAGAGTGAGAGTATGTGTGTGTGTGTGGTGTGTGTGAGTGTGTGTGTGTGAGTGTCAGAGAGAGAGAGAGTGCGTGTGCGTGGAGCGAGTGAGTGAGTGAGAGAGAGAGAGAGTACCTGATGTTGTTCTTCAGTCGCTTCAAGCAGCTGAGGCACCTGAAGGTTGTGCTGGTCTTCATCTCCTGAAGCATCTGGTAGGTGCTGCCCTCGTCCCGCCCGTAGTAGAAATCGTCCACCAGCATGATGAGCTTGCCTTGGGAGGGTTCAGCTAGTTTGACTGAAGGTTGCTGCTGTACTATGGGTGGGGTTGGGGGTGGGGGTGGAGGTGGGGGAGGAGGTGGGGGTGGGGCCGGGGCTGGGTGGGGTTGCTGCTGAGGGGTCTTGGAGGGCGTCGGAGGATTCAGCAGTTGGGGGCAGCAGTACTGGAGAAAGGAAAACATGTGTTACTCCCAACAGCTTTCAAACAAAACAGTGTTGGTCTCCCCTTAAAATTCTGGCAAGGCAGCTCAAAATCTTTTATTTGGATAGAGAATAGGTTACCCAGCCTACTAAACCTGTGGGAGAGAGGAGAAACTGAAATTCTGTATGGCACCACAGACAAGGTGCACTGCAACACGCCAAGCCTCCTTCAACAGCATCTCCCAAACCCGTGACCTCTACCACCTAGAAGAGATGCCCAGGAACATCTGCACCTGGAAGTTCCCCTCCAAGTCACTCGCCACCCTGACTTAGAACTATATCAGTCGTACCTTCACTGTCGCTGGGTCAAAATCCTGGAACTCCCTCCCTAACATCACGGTGGGTGTACCTACAACACAGGGACTGCAGCGGCTCAAGAAGATGGCTCACCACCACCTTCTCAAGGGGCAATTAGGGATGGGCAACAAATGCCAGCCTTGCACATTCCAATAACCGAATAGAGAAAATAACTGAGGCCTTTCTCCTTTGATTAGAGTTGGGGCGGCTTCAGGAGTTACTTACTGCCATGTGAACCTTTAAGGACTCCATGATGTTGAAGTGTATGTTGCATTTCGGGCAATCCATTGGGATGGGAACACCATTATTCATATTGCTTTCAGGAACTGTCAAGGTAGAAGGTGATGGTTGTGGGGGGGGGGGGGGAATAGGAAAGGAAAATGATTAATAAACACAGCCACACATCACAGAGTATATTTATTGTGTTCAAATTAAAATCCAAGCTGCGTGCACACCTCTTACCACCACAGGAGCTAAAACAGCAGAAAGAATATTGTAGGCTGAAGCTTTCCTTCAATAATACGGAGACTAACAGAGCTCCCGTGGCATTGCTCACAATATAGGGTCCAGGTTGTTTTGTCAGGCCAAGAGTTTTATGATCACCCGTTGCACAATGTATTGTTTTACTCAGGTGAAGCTCTGTCCCTTTCAAGGCCACAGGGCTCATACTGTTCCGGAGGCACAGGGCGAGGTCTGAATTCAGTGGCAAACTGCAAGGTGCTTTGTGCTCAACCCTAGAAAGCTAGACGGTGAAGGATGGAGCTGGAGCCAATCTTTACACACCTTGAGATTTACTTAGAGCTGTGCATCACAAGATCTCTTAACCCAACAACCACAGTTTGCTCTCACTCTGGCCTCTGTCCTTGGCCTCCTGCAGTGTTCCAACGAAGCTCAATGTAAGTTCGAGGAACAGCGTCTCATCTTTCAAACTGGCACTTTTGTGCTCAACATTGTGTTCAACAATTTCACTCTCTGCCCCCCCATTTTATTTCCTTTTCTTTGAATGCTTCAGTCTTAATCTCCTTTTTGCTTTTTGGTGGCACCTGTTTAGGATCCTGCCATTCACATCTCCTCTGGACAGAAATTGTGTTTCTTCACTTGCCCCTCAGGTTCTGCCCCTCCAACTCTCTTGTCATTCAATGTCACCTGCCTTCCAACCAATCACAAGCCTTCCCTTTTATTCCTTTCCCGCCCCCCCACCCCCCCCTCACCTATTTGACCTACTTAAAACCGGTTCCTTTCCCCAGTTCTGATGAAAGGTTTTCGCCTTGAAACGTTAGCTCTGATCCTCTCTCCACAGACGCTGCCGGACCTGCTGAGTATTTCCAGCATTTTCAGTTATTTCAGATTTCCGCCATAGTTTCGGACTGTGCCTTTTTATAGGGGCTCAAGTGAATCCCCAGTTATTGGCCACTGCCTAAATTATATTAATGTACAATTAACATTGTTAACCATAGGTTTCAAGCCAACAAACTGGTCATCCTTTATTAAAGGAAAAGTGCACTGCATGACTAACAAAGCGTATGAGCACTTTGAGCTTAAGGTGGGGGGGGATATCAGGCTCTTCGTCAACTGTGTTCCAGACGGAGATGATTGAGGCTCGGAGCTACTTGGGTTTGGAGAGCAGCCCCCTGCCCTCAAATCCTCCCACAGCGACATCCCTCGCACCTCAAAGAGAGTCTAGGCATTCACAAAGAACTGAAAAGGAAGAAGGGTTTTCTTACGTTTGAAAGGAGTAGCGTGATTGAATGCGTTCTTGTGTATTATCTGGGGCGGGGTGGCACTGGTGGTGGTGGTGGTGGTGATCTGCACTGGCGGGAGAACGCTGCTCTTCACCACTTCCTCAGACTTTGGCCTGATCTCAGGATTCACAGACTCTGTCGCCTTCAGTCGGATGAGATTAGTGTTCTGGAGGAAGTTAACTGGGGAATTAAAAGAAGACAAAGCTTTTGTTACACAGGGCAGCCAAGTATTTTCTCCCTCACTCCCTGCTCTTTCCCCCTGGATAGCCCTGCAAACTTTCCCCCTTCAAATATTTATCCAATTTCCCTTTGCAAAGTTCCTATTGAATCTGCTTCCACCGCCCTTTCAGGCAGCGCTTTCCAGATCATGACAACTCGCTGTGTAAAAAAAATTCTCCTCATCTCCCCCTCTGGTTCTTTAGCCGATTCTCTTCAATCTGTGTCCCCCTCTGGTTACTGATCCCTCTGCCCAGTGGAAACAGGGGGTGATGGTGGCATAGTGGTAATGTCACTCAACTAGTATTCCAGAGACCCAGGGTAATCCTCTGGGGACCTGGGTTCAAATCCCACAGCAGATGGTGAAATTTAAAAGTCTGATGACGACCGCAAAGCCACTGCCGATTTGTTGTAAAAACGTGACTCACTAATGTCCTTTAGGGAAAGGAAATCTGCCGTCCTTACCTGTTCTGGCCTGCATGTGACTCCAGACCCACAGCAATGTAGTTGACTCTTAAATTCCTCTGAACAAGGGCAATTAGGGATGGGCTATAAATGCTGGCCTAGCCAGCGACGCCCATATCCCATGAACAAATTTTAAGAAGTAATTTCTCCGTACTTACACGATCAAAAACCCCTTGTGGATTTTGAAAATTTAAAAATCTCCCCTTAGCCTTCTCTGCTCTAAGGGGAACAATCCCAGCTTCTTCACCTACGAGTCCCTCACCCCCATGCCCCCGATACCATGCGGGAAGATCCCCTCCATGACCCACTTACCTAATTTATGGTCGTGGTTTGGAAGCTGAAGAGTGTGTGGATGATGCAGCATGCTGGGTTGAGAATGGGGGTGGGGGTGGGGGTGGGCCTGGGGCCGGGGCTGGGGGTGGGGGTGGGGTTGAGGCTGGATATGGGAGTGTGGGGGTTGGGACGGCGGCAGCGAAGCCATGGGCTGGGTCAGGCACTTGGGCTGCAGGTGGGACTGGGTGGGGCTGGTCTGCGCCGGCGACTTCTGGGCGACGGGCGGCACTGTGCTCCGGATGGTCACCGTGGCCGGGATCACAGTGGTGACCGAACCTGGAAAGGCGTTCGTGGCGGGCCTGATGGACGTCACCGGGGACCACAGCTGAGGGACTCCCACCGCAGACTTGACAAACTGCGTAGCCGCTGGAGAGGCAAAGTCAAAGAGAGAGAGAAAAAAAAAGGCATAAACATATTATAACTTTGCAAGAACAAGAACTCTTCACTTACCATTCAACAAAATATATTCAATTCAACATTCAAAAGAATACTGACAATACATTTTGTTTCTGGTAAAAGGTACAACAGGCACGTTGTTTGCATTTATTAATACTTGTCAAAAGGATTGCTTTTATGTCCACTTTTAGTGAACTAGCCTCCTGATTTTCAGTTTAGTCTCGCCCCTGAACGGCTCGCTTTGCCTATCTGGCTGCTACGCAGTTTGTCCAGTCTGTGGTGGGAGTCCCTCAGCTGCGGTCCACGAGGCCCGCCACAAGCGCCTTCCCAGGCCCGGTCACCGTGGTGATCTCGGCCACGGTGGAGGGAAGGAAGGAGGGAGAGGATTTTCCTTGGCAGGAGCCAACCCAGGTTTCCAGGTGGGGAAACAAGGACCGCCTGCCGCAGTGACGCAGTCATGGGCGCCATCAGCGGAGTGACCGAGGTCTGTTTCCAACAAAAAAAAAGTCTTTTGAGAAAAAACAAGATGCGCCACCCAGCCACTCTCCTGCCCTCAGGATTCATTCAGCCAATCTACACTGGCTGCAGATGCCCTCTACTGCGACGCTGCCAGTCAGTATAGGCTGCAACTGTGTGCGACAGACCACCGCAGGAGGGTCCCATCACAATTTGGGAACTGCCTCCACAGTACAAATTCCGGAGCAAGGAGCGAGGCTGTAAAGGGCCCATACTGCCCACCTGTCTGCTCAGGGAAGGGAGGCTTATAGGTTTTAGCCCTAAAAATGACAGCTTACGCAAAAGGTACCGGAGGGATTTCCAAAACAAAAAGGGACATGGTTCGACATAACATTGAAATAGCATGTGCAGGCTTCACACAAAAAGCGCCTGATCTACAGCCGTGCCATGAGGTAACCTGCATGCCCCACATCGGATGCACTTTAAAAAAAAACTGTTCATTAAACAGTTAAGACATAAAAGCAAAGCAAACCAGCGGGGTGTCATCACTGCACTGTCGACGTAGCGTGACGAAGGGAGCTGTATTTGATAGGGGCTTGGGCTCTCAGTTCCACTGTCTGTTGACAACTGAGAGGAACGCTGCAAAGGGAGGACAAAGTGGGAAGAGGGAGCCCCACCAGCTGCGGCACCACTAACAAACCCCTGGCGCACCTCCACCCCCCACAGCGGTCTGCGCTCCGCAGGAACGTGCCAGAGACGTGACTCAGCAGCGGGCCAGCTGGGAATGGATGGTACGTTTGGAATGGGGCTGGCAGCTCGTTGCCCAGAATTGGAATCAGGAGGCGGGAGTGGAGGGGCGATGGGAGGGAAGAAAATAAAATGGAAGGAGGGGTTTGAGCTGCCATTTAAGTTTTAGGAGGGAACAGCGCCTCAGGAGCTGGAGTGGGATGGGGTGAGCTGCAATCAAAGTTTTTACACATTATTCTGGGGGCGCGAGTGACATTGGCAAGACGACCTGAACCGCTCACTCCAAGAAGCACATCGTGTGGGATGCAGGCTTGAGCAAACTGTGTTGGGGGGAGGGGGTGACAGGAACAGGAAACCAGTCCAGGTTCTCTTTACCAACCGCCCATTTTGCTGGCACTGACGTGCCAGGCACCAGATTTAATTGAATGCCATAGCCATGGAGTAAGTCCGGACTCCACCTCTGGACGGCTAACTCAGCTCCAGGACCCGCAGCTCCGCTGTATCGTGACCAGCGCCCCCGGCTGGCCCAACGGCCCCCCGAGAGACTGAGACCGACTGGGCTGTCCCACCGTAGCGAACTCTCAAAGCCCCAGACACGGCGAGCAATAACACTCCCAGCGGCCTTAGCCCCGCCCACTGGTCAAACAGGCCTGGGCTGTGCATTTTCAAACATGTTTCACAGGCCGAAAACAGAGAGGTGACAAACAACGAGGAAAACACGGAACAACTTTCATTCACAGCCCGCGAAATAGATTGACCAAAGCTGACAAAGCACCAATCAATTCCCCCACACCAGTAAGTTGTGCACTTTTACCTTGCGGACAACAAAGTGCTTTTTTTTTAAAAAAAGGAAGATGCCCCTTTTAAAACCCAACCAGCTCCCCATTCCAATTACAGATTGGTGCGGAATTCACATCAAAAATATTTTAATAGTACTCTTTCAAAAGGGGCAAAAAAAACCCCCCTCACTAGTTGATCTCCCGTGGCGTTGCTCACAGCCCGCTTCATCCAAGTGGCTGCAGAGAAGCGTTAGGCCACAGAATCGTTACGGTGCAGACGGTAGCCATTTGGCCCATCATGTCTGCACTGGCTCACCGAATGAGCTTTATGACTCAGTGCCATTCTCCTGCCTTTTCCCGTAACCCTGCACGTCAGTTCCACTTCAATAATCATCTAACGTCCTCTTGGAATGCCTCGATTGAGCCTGATGTGTAGGGATGTTAGGTAAAGGCAACCCCGCCTCCGTCCACCCCCCAAGCACAACTCCAACCTATTCGCACGTTACAACAGGGCAGGCGAGCGCTGCGTTATCAGTCCGGGTTGGTTCACGATTGGATGTGGGGGGGGGGGGCGAGGCCGTGAACTTGGAAGCTTTGATTGGCCGGCTGGTAACAGCCTTGGCGGGCATCACGCGGCACTGCATGCCATTGCCGGGGGGAACACTCCTTGCTTGGGTCCCTCTATAAAGGGCACAGGTGGCAGGTGAAGAAAGGTGCAAAGGCAGGTACCCCGCTCCTGTGATGGGTGGGGGTAGGGCCTATGCCAATACTTATGCTGTTGGTCTTCAGGATGCAACAAACACTCACTAAACTAAACTGGATTCTTCCACTGCTCACAGCACCAACCAAACTCAAGCACAAAGATACGCTGGGATTCCACACCCCCCACCACCCCCCACCCCCCACCCCCACCCCACCTCCCTCCCCGCACACAGCAATGAATCATTTCCAGAACAAGAGAATGCCAAAGATTCAGCGTCTCAAACTGAAATGATTAAATGTCTGTTTCTCTGACCAAGTGATCAGAGTCTCGAGACAACCTCAACGAGTCTCCTTCTGAACAGCAGCAACTCTGGCACTGGCACCTCCCCACCCCCCCAAACCCCCTCAACCCCGCAACCCAACCCCCATGGATTCAGACTCAAAGCTAGGCCAAAGCGACTCCCTCGCCACAGCCCAAAGCACCAGAACCAAGGAAGGATCAGTCTGCACAACAGCAGGAGGGCCGACGTGGGCTCCTGGCTTCAGTTCTTCAGGCTCTTTCCAACGCATGCACACTCGCCCACCCACCAAACTCTGATGGATGGGTCACTAATTCTTCTGGATTGTAATAAGGGACTCTTCAATCATAGGGTGGTGGGGGGAGGGGTTTGCTACTGCTGGCCACAGTGTGTGTCCTCACACGATAATAAAAAGAGGCGAAAGCACGGGGACATCGCCATCATGTCTCCCACAGGCTGTCCGAGAAATAAGGGACAAAAGGCATCTCTTAAGGGACGTGGGACAGTTGGTCACCCGATGGCTCCCTCTCAACTGGCACCACCCAGGGATCAGTTTTTAGTAGGGTGTGTTTTTGGCTCTCGAAGAGCAGGTCAATCTCCCCTCTCGCCATCGTCCCTGTCGTCCGCTGACCTCAGGCAAACTCAGGCAATTGGGCCTCTTTCCAACTAAGCGCACATTCCAGCCGCAGGCACTTCCAGGGCCAAGAACGAATGAAGGATTCCATAAAGTGAGGTGAAGAGGCAGAGAGAGAGAGAGAGAGAGCACGTGAGAGAGCGAGTGTGAGAGAGCAAGAGCGACAGACTGCACATGGCACAAAGAGTGAAGAGATGGGGGGAGAAAAAGAAAAGGAAAAAAAATAGACAAGAACCATGCAGAGCAAGAAAACAGGGCAGTGGGAATGAATGACAGAAGAATAAGATTACAGAGGAGAGAGGGCCAGAGAGGGGGAGAGAATTAGAGAGAGATTTGGAGAGGGTATTTTTTTTCCAGACGTGATTAATGCCATGGAAGATGAACTAGCTTTCCCCACTCAATGTCAAGTAGTTAATTCTGCTTCTCCGCAAGTTGCACCTGATATTTCTGGTAATATTTCTCAGTAGATTCCAATAAATTTCAGTTAATCTCCCTGAATTTTACCCCCAACTCCCCCCTTCAGTTGGTTCTTTGCCAGCATTGACTCCAAATAAAGCAGCTTCTAAAGACTTAAGCTGCTGCAGGGTCTGATCAGTCGTGCGCGACACTCCCAGCTGCACAGAGACAGCTTGCCCACACCCCACCCGCCTCGTTCCAAGGTCCTGGTGTCACTCGTCCAGTGACCGTCTTGCGGTCCCAAGGAGGCAGGGTGCTCAGATGCCGAACCCCCTGTGCTACAGTCGCTCGGAGGCGGGTAGTAGTGGTGGTGGTGGTGGTGGGGTGGGGGGGGGGGGGGGGGGTGCTTCGCTGAAAGTACATTTTAAGTCGGCTTGTTCTGACTCGAGCAGAGGCAGCCGATGTAGTTGCCAAATGCAGAGCTGAACCCGACGTTGCTGCCGAGACTGAGGTTCGTGCGGTAGGAAAGGTTTGATTTGCTGAGTATTACACTGAACCTTCGTACATAAGAAACAAGAAATCAACTGGGTGATCCTGGCTGTTGGGTTCCGTCAGACATCTGATTGACCTGTCACTATCCTCAAAGCTGGCAGCCCCCTGTTTTAGAGCCAGGGGCCCCCCAGTTTCACACTGGGCGACAGGAATCAAAGCATCGGACCCACACCCAGCTTGCTCCATGCTGTGTCCCAAGGGGAGAAAGCCACCAGCAGTGGGGTTCACCAGAGGTCCCGAGAAGGCAAACCAAACCAACAAGCGCGCTGCTCCGTCACTGCCGTCACCGGCAGGAATTACCCTGCAGATCTGAGCACGATACAGCTACGCCGGAACACCAGCCTGGCTCCTGGCTCCATTCTCCAGCTCAGGCAGTCAACCACACAGCCCACCCACCCACCACCTCCCTCAAGAACTCCTCTGTCGTCAGTTCTTCTCACTTTTGCTCATGGTGCAGCAGTTGCTAGATATGCCACTCCTGGTAGCAGCCAACACGAAGCACCATCTTCAACTGTGAACGGTTTCGAAAAAAACACAACACGATAAACTGAACTGGTTGGAAAAGAAATGCTCGAGAAAGGTTCAAGAGTTAGAGAGAGACAGAGATGAGGACGCAGAGCGAGCTACACGTCGAGAAAGAACATGCAGAGGGAGCAATGGGCAGTGCATAAGTTGCCAAGGGAAGGAAACAAGAAGAAACGAGCAGTGAGAGAACACGGACAGAAGAAAGAGAGCAAAGGCCGGAAAAATGACACACCTGGGCGCGCGCACACACACACAGTTTCTCACTCACACAGAGTCACACACACAGCGACAGTGAGAGAGGAAACTAAATTACTGTGAGACAATGAAAAGAGAGAGACAGTGAAGAGACGGAGTTGACCTGCCTCTCCTAAGAGTTACAGGAGACCAACTCGTATTTCTTCATGTTTTACTGTACTTTTGGCAGTGCAGTTCCTGCTCAGCCTCAATTTATCTTTGAGTTTTTGCAGTTGGGTTTTTCAGTTCGGTTTCCCATGTTGTATGTAAGCCAGCTCCACGGTAAGCCACATAACGGCAGCAAAGACTCACGCTGCTGCTTGCACCACTTGCTAGGTGGAAGGGCAGGAACCCCAATGGCGTCAGCAAGGTGCAAGCACTCTCTTGTCCAGCAGCTGCCCCTCACAAGGCTGATGCGAAGGCACAGACGAGTCAGGAGCCCAGATGGACCAGAAGGTTTGTCGGTGATTACACTTGCCCTATCTGAGCGCGCCACGCGGCAGGCCAAATGCTCGCACTTTTGTTGCCCATCCAGAGAGTGGAACATGAGCCTTTGCTGAGCTGAGCCACCCCTCGGTCATCCTGCAGACTTAGCTGCAGCTGGTGGGAGAGGTCGGGATGGTCGGAGTGCCATGTTGAAACCCTTTCAGTACAAAGTGAGTGTGCACCACAGGCCTTCCGCATAGAAAAGTACAGTTTACTGTCTTATCAGACAGGGGATTTGCAGGGGCCAACATAAACTACAAGTTAACTGCGGCAGGCTCCCACTCTAGGACTGTAGGCTCCACATGGGCTAAGAGAAGCCAAAGGCTGCACTGCCGATATCCCCTCCAGCTCGGCTGGATCAGAGAGACACGATGGGCTGGGATCCAAGAGACCAGAACTGATGGAGGAGCTGGCTTCCTGACTGTCAGACAGAGAGTCATGAGCTCTGGTCCTCCAAATCCTTGTTCATAGGGAATGCCCACCCCATCCCCACTGAATCACCATCGGCCACGGTTTTCGCTGGCAGGACTATGTAGAACTTAGGGCTGTCCAACAGTCCAGGCTCAATTCCCTGGCCATCAACACCAACCTTTAGTGCCTAAACAACGTGCACCCTGTCGCAGGCCTGACCCTGTACCTGATCTCCTCCCCTAAGTGGCCTTCAGGCTCCTCCTGATCACAGTCTGACACACTGGACACAGCACCAACAGGTCCACTGTGATGAGATCATTCAAACCATGTAAGATGGCACTCCCAGGCATCAGGTCAGTTTGCTGATCCTGAAATATGCAATCTGGGCCCAACACGGGGAGGGAAGGAAAGAGAGAGACTGCGATTAACAGATTGATAGAGAGAGGGGATCTAACACACACACACACACACACACACACACACACACACAACACACACACACACACACACACAAAATGTGGGGCGTAAATGAAGAGTGCTACAACTTTTACCCATCCATTATCAACACCTTAGGAGATCAACTAGTTTGTCCAGGGTAAATGGTTCTTTAGTTAGTTTTCCCAAGTTGTATTTGCCTCTGTTTTTTTTTTGCCAGCACTAGTCCAAACTACAGGGCTTCTGAGACTCACATTGCAGCTGCTGCTCCTCAGACAGGGATGCCTGAATTCGGGAAAGGCAGGCTCGTTTGCTGTCCCGCATTGGCTGCTGCCGCCGCTGCTTGTCCTCTTTGGGCAGCGCCAGGGAGCTGTGGGACCGCCGGGCGGGTTTGGGGACACCCCATGGCTGGCGTTCCTGCTGCTTCTTCCGCCGCGCCATTTGCTTCCGCAGCCTGCAGGACCGCTGGCGCTCGCGCTGCCTCCTCCGCTCCTCCTCCACCCGTTCCTGCACGGAGCGGGCCAGCTCGTGCAGGTGCTGTGGGTCACGTTCCTGCACCAGCCCCGCCACCTGCTCGGCCGCCCGCTTGCGGAGGCGCCAGGCTCGCTGCCGCTCTCGGCCCTGGCGCCGGTGCTCCTCCAGGGACAGGGGCCTCGGGTTCCGCCCTTGCTTTGGGAGGCACTGGGCCAGTCTGAGAAGGTGCCGGGGGTCGCGTTCCTCAGGGTGCGCGGCGTGAACCTCGGCGATGCGCATTCGGAGATGCCAGGCCTCTTCGGTGTGCTCACGCCCCCCAGCCAGCCGTCGGCGCTGCTGCCCAGGGGGCGGCCACTCCTGAAGTCCCTCCTTTCCAACCTGACGACGGGAAGCCGGCGAGCTCTCACTCCTCTGCCGCGCTGCGGCAGGAAGCCCCTTTTCCTTGACCTCCCGGTCGGCGCCTTCGCCGTCGCGCCTCTGAACTCCAGATTCCGGCCGCTGCTTCAAGGGAGGCTGGTGCTGCCCTGGATCACGGTCATGCAGTTGCTCGCCTAACTCAGGCCCTCGCGGGGAGAGAGGATGGGTTTGTCCTGGGCGTTGCTGCTCCGGAGACAGAGATGCAGCCGGGGCGAGAGGTTGGAGTTGACGAACACTATGCTGAGCTCCTTGCAGAACAAGTAAACAAAATAAATCACCTAGGGGTTGGTACACCCAGAGATTTTATATATTAAAACGTCTTACAGCTGCCCATCCTTCCCATTGGAAATTCTTATAGCTCTTTAACCATTATAATGTAGCTAAGGATAGATGTTACGACTTTAGAATGAGTACTATCATCCGTGAACCTGGTTCGATTTTGCTCCTCTCCCTTGAAAACTTTTCTCATTCTCCCCTCTCTACATCTATTCTCAGCTAATATTTCCTGAGCACACTTTCCATTTCAAAGTTCAAAGGCCGTTATTACAACCGACAGACTGGATTTATGCCAACCCTCACTGGAGGTGGCAAAGCACCACCACTGGCAGGAGGGTGTAATTACACCGTGACATGTTTACATAGACAAATCCACCCCCCCCCCCCCCCATTTTAAATGTGAATATATTACTGAAAGCTGTGAGAAAAGGTCAGCTGACAGGAATTTAATTTTGGGAATAATTAACATCCTCGTACCCTGGGCAAATTATCACCCGACCTTTAACAGTGCAGCCCTTCTCGGCTCCCTATTGAAACTGTCACTAGAGATCAGCTAGCTTTTCCCTGTTCTCTGTTTTATGCCCTGTCCTTTATATAATGCTAGCCAAAAAACTACACAACTCCCAAGACTCACGCTGTGGCAGATCCTCTTGACAGGTGGATGTGGAACGCTGGGGGCGTTGAATTTGGTTGTGGCAGCGCTGGGAGTCGGACTCATGCCGTCCAATCAGTGGCGTTTGCTTTCGGAGAGAGTAAGCAGGCTGGCGCTCAGGGGCTTGCAGCCGCTGTTGCTCCTCAATCGGACTGGCGTTCTTCGGGGCTTCCTCGGCCAGAGGGAGGCGCCCTTTCCCCAGCTCCGTTCCCAGCTTGCCGAGGCGGCAGGACCGCTGCCTCTCGCGCTGTTGTCGGCGCCGTTCCTCCACGCGCTTCTGGATGCACCGGGCCAGCTCGTGGAGATACTGGGGGTCACGCTCCTGCACCTGCTCCGCCAGGACCTCTGCTGCCCGCTTCCGGAGGCGCCAGGTGCGCTGCCGCTCGCGCCCCTGGCGCCGGTGCTCCTCCAGCGACAGGGGCCTCGGATTCCGCAGGCGCTTCGGCATGCACTGTGCTAATCTGAGAAGGCGCTGGGGGTCAAACTTCTCCGGGTGCTTGGTGAGAATCTCCCCAATGCGCTTGCGGAGGTGCCAAGCTTCCTTGTGCTCACGTCCCTGCTGCCCTTCAGTCTGGGCTCGTTCATCCAGGGGCTGACTCTCAGTTTCTTGCTGCTGCTCCTCTGAAAACTGAGCTGCCCATTCCTGGGCCTGGGTGCCCTGTGCACAGTTGCTCTTGCCCTCGGCCTGTTGTTGTCCAGTCAGAAACTCATGGTTTTGGATCCCTGGGTGTTGCCGCTCTGTGGATTCGGGCACCTTTGCTGACAGAGACTGAAGCTGCCCCAGATCACGGTCAGGCTGTTGTGTACACTGAGAGCCCGGCGAGGGGAGAGGCTGGACCAGCTCCAGGCTACAGTCAGACTGCCGCGGCTGCTCCGCACACCGAGTGTCTCGTGGCCAGAGAGGTCTGATTTCTCCCAGATTACAGGCACATTGCTGCTGCTGCTCCAGAGGTACAGGTACGAGAGGTTGAACTGGTTGGACACTACGCTGAGCCCCTTACAGAACAGAGAGAGAAATTACCTAAGTTTTGGTGCACTGTGCAGCCATATGAATTTATATTTTAAAAAGTGCGTGCCCCCCAACCCCCCACCCAATTTCATTTCCAGGCATCTGATAACCTTTTGGTAGCTTACTATCACTGGTCAGGTGATCAGGAGAGGCCAAACAGCACGCCTCGTGTCAACTCCAATCTGGCCCGATAGGCACATATGTAGGGCCACAGAAGCTGAAGCAGTGTCATCAAAATGCCCCTCGCTCCGGCACACCAAGAGAGAACTGCCGGGATCTACAGGAATGAAACCCAGTGAAGATGCAGCCCAAAACACAAACCTACTGCTTCACAAATAGCCCATGCCTCAACTAGACTGTTGAACCCTGTCTAACTCTGGTGGGAATAACATGCACCATGAAGTATCTAGTGGAATGCCAGGATCAAAGTCTTGGTCACTGACACACTGACACCCATACTCCCTTTCTAGTCTTCGACCACTCCATCTCTCCCCACCCCCAACCCACGTTCACAAAGTTCCCCAATCTCTCCCACCTATCCAGTTTCTTCCCAATCACAGCCTGTTATACCAGATATCACAATGCCAGCTGGAAATTCAGGGTAACAGTACATAGGCAGGGTATATCCTGAGTTAGGGCCATTGTGTAGTACGCACAGTGTCAGCAGGGCATACCATTAACAAGGTGCAATGTAGCAACTCACCAAGGCTCCTTTGACAGCACCTTCCAATCACGCAACCTCTACCACCTAGAAGGACAAGGGCAGCAGACACATGGGGAACACCACCACCTGGAAGTTCCCCTCCGAGCCACTCACCATCCTGACTTGGAAATATATCGGCAGTTCCTTCACTGTCACTGGGTCAAAATCCTGGAACTCCCTCCCTAACAGCACTGTGGGAGCACCTACACCGCATGGACTGCAGCGGTTCAAGGCGTCTCACCACCATCTTCTCAAGGCCAACAAGGGATGGACAATAAATGCTGGCCTGGCCAGCGACACCCACATCCCCACGAAAGGATAAAAAAAAATTACAAGAAGAAAATCAAAGTTGCACACTTTGAGTCCACGCAATCATGCAGGATGAAAAAAAGAGTGCACAAAAAACTTAAGAGAATGATAAATGGAGAGATACAGACATGAAAATGAGAGTAAAAGCACAGAAGAGAAAAGAGAGACAGAAACATGCACACAAAAGAGAACAGGACAGAAATGGAGGGAGCGATACAATGCTTTCCACTCAACAGCAACAGGGAAGATGAACCAATTTCTCTTCAATAGAATTTGCTTCGTTAGTTCCTGAATTGCACTTTACAGAATGGTTACAGCATAGGAGGTGGCCATTCGGCCCAGCGTGTCTGCACCTGCTCTCCAATTCACCTAGTGCCATTTCTCCACCTTCTCCCCACAGCTCTGCACATTCTTCCTTTTCAGATAATCATCCAATTCCCTCTCGAAATCCTCGATTGAACCTGCCTCCCCCACACTCCTAGGCAGGGCGTTCCAGATCCTAACCACTCGCTGCGTGAAAAAGTTTCTCATATCTCCAATGCTTCTTTTGCCAATCGCCTTAAATCCATGCCCCCACGTTCTCGATCCTTCCGCCAGTGGGAACAATTTCTCCCTATCTACTCTGTGCAGGCTCATGATTCTGAACACCTCTATATAATCACCCTTCAACCTTCCCTTGCCAAAGAAAGACAATCCCAACTTTTCTAATCTACTTCAGTAACTGAGGTTCCTGATCCCTGGAACCATTCTCATGAATCTTTCCTGCGTTCTCTCTAACGCTGTCATATCTTAGAGCGTTGTGCCCAAGACTGGAGGCAATACTCCATAACCTCCTTGCTCTTGTACTTGATGCCCATATTAATAAATCATAGGATTAATTAACTGCGCTCTCAATATTTCTCTACTTCTGCCAACCCCATGCCAAACCACATGATTTCAGAGAACTCACAACACTAATATAAAAACAAAAAATGCTGCAAAAACTCAGGTCTGGCAGCATTCGTGAAGAGAGAAACAGAGTTAATGTTTCGAGCCCAACAGTTGCTGTGAACTTTGGACTACCTCAAAGCACTGGGGTTTGTGATCTCTGGTTGCAGGAGAGGGAGAGGAAATGAGAGAGAACGAGAGAGGGAACGAGAGAGAGAGAACAGATTTACTCAGCATCATGATCGCGCACACAGCTGCTCTTCAGAGGTCTGACCTGCGCAGGTTTAAGGGCAATACTATCGCTGATTCCCAGGGCTGAGGCACACTTGCTACAGGAACTTTATGCTAAACACCTTATGGAATAAAAATAAGACCACCTCAATACTTTGGAAAATAATTAAGCCTTCCTGCTCTGTTGGCATCTCCAGCACTATTAATCAGAGCCCTGTGGTGCTGAATTGATTAGCAAGTGTCTCGTCTAGCACTTCAGGGGATGCTCAAAGATCTTCCCAAACCCTTCCGCCCACCACAACATAGTGCAGGTCAAGGGAACTGAAGATAGTCCTGCCAAATTCCCTTTCGAGCTGTCCAGGAACGCTGGGGTGGATTTGAGCTACCTGAACCCAGAAACGGGTTTTCTTCTTTCATGGCAAGGCCAGCATTTGTTGCCCATCCTTAACTGCCGTTGAACTGAGTGGGCTTGCTCGGCCATTTCAAAGGGCAGTTGAGAGTCAGCCACATCACTGTAGGTCTGGAGTCACAAGTAGGCCAGACCAGGTAAGGACGGCAGATTTCCTTCATTAAAGGACAAGAGTGAGCCATATGGGTTTTTACGACAATCGATGATAGTTGTCATGGTCACCATTACGGAGGTCAGCTTTCAGTTCCAGATTTATTAGCTGAATTCCCATTCCACCTGCTGCCGTGGTGGGATTTGAACCCATGTCCCCACAGCATTAGCCTGGTCCTTTGGAATACCAGTCCAGAGACATCAGCAATACACCCCCATCTCTGGCAAGGTCGGGCAGTAACAACCCACGTCTTGCCAGGCAATCAGATAGGCCTGGTCAGCATCATCAGCCGCTGACGTCTCGCCACACCCAGGCCCAGACTGAAGACAAGATTGAAGGAAGGAAGAACCTTTCGAGCACCCATTTCCCCTCTCAGTCACCACAAACCCCTGGCCTCTTCCCGGCCCCTGACTGAGCCAAGCCTTCACATCCCAAATCAGGTTGCTGCCCGTCCTGCGGCCAGAGCCGGGGTAGGAGACATCACGGCGAGCCTCCGCTGCTTCCAAAAGGCGCATCATTGAACCTGGGGGCTGCAATCATTTTGCCTTTCAGGGCCATGTCTTCTTTGCAGCAGTCGTGGGCTGGAAGCACTGAGAGGTGCGCACACGGCTAGCCTTTAAAAATGGCGCCCAGCATGCTGAAGCAGCAAGGTAATGGCGTGACGGGTGAACGAGAGCCCTCCTACCATGGGAACGGTGCGTTTCCCGGAAATGAATAGTTAATATGGTGGCGGGTTTGGGATGATGCGGCACGAAAAGCCGCCACTGCGGCTGGCGGGTAACACATTGTTTTACCCGCCCGCTACCACACTGAGTGCAAATCTGGGACGATTCCGCCCATAATCCGTTTGCAGGTAGGTAAAGCCATGAAAGAAAGGAAAAAGAGGCACCATCAGCATGTGTTTTTATAAATAGGGAGAAAGTGTATGAGGAGCAGCATGTAACAAATTTTGAAAACAATGGTTAGCCTAAAGGAAGAACACTATAACTTGCACTGGAGATGGGAGGTGAGAGTCATAAAGCACCTCCAACGCAGAGTCGCCACAATACAAAATTATAGCAATAGGGAGAGATTCGAGATACCAGCATTATTTCCACTGCAGCACTTAAGTGTAAAGGTTTGTGACGGAGCTTATCGAGAACAACTATTCAGCCCATCGGGGAATCCGTTTACAAGGAGTCATCAACTACTGAGTGAGGAGAGGTTAAGGAGAAATGTCTTCACTGTTGTAGCATTGAATACTTTGCTGGGGGGATGGCTGAGGCACAGTCCACCATACCTTAACAGCACAAACAACAGGTGGAGGGTGAGGCAAAGGGATGAGGTTTGGAATGCCCTCCCCCAACACACATTTAAGGCCCAATGCCCACCTGCCCCAATGTAAACAAAGGCTTTATAGGGTTCTAGAGGGAGAGTTGCACAATCTTTTTAACCGCAGCTTTTTTTGGACAGAGGGAGCATGGCCCTGGACTAGTCCAAGAGGGACGCTGGAAATGCATTCATACAGGAGCTGTGCTCAAGGCATTGCTGCACGGTTCTGCAGATGAGCTCGGGTGTGCTCTTGCTTGGTGGGCGGGGGAGGAAGATGCAACCCTGCCCCGCTTCTGCCCCCTTTTCAGCTTGACCGCCAGCCTTTGGAAGCGGTGGGCTAGCTGATGTCTGCACTTGGCACCATCATTCATTTAGCAGCAGGCGCGTCCAACTCAGTCATCAGGCTTTGTTGGCGGTAGTGGGGGGGTGGTGTGGCTGAGAGGGTGGTGCAGGGGTAGAGTGATGAGAAAGCTCTGGTTTAGACTATAGTCACAATGCTGCTGCATTGTATCTGTTACAAGAGGTTGGATTTGTTGAGCATTGCGCCAAACCCCTTGCTGACCACATGACCTATTAATGATCACATAAGCGGTTAATCACAGCCTTTAAAGTGATCACCAATGCTCTCCTCCTCCAGGGTACTGGTTGGGGAGGGTAGGAAATGGACAAGAGAAACAATGACTGTCCTGTCAGATTTCGTTCACGACCGGCTACAGCCCAAAGCGAAGGCACTGATGTGACCCACCAGCACCCAGGAGGCAGCAAACCACACTTTGCTGACTCATGCCAAGGGGATCTCTCTGCATCGCTGTCTGCAATTATTTTCACAAAATTGGCAGGACAGTAGAATGACTTCCCAGCAGAAGTCAACCTATGTTTTGGTCTCAGGGCCTGCCGGCACAGCGTAAGAAATATGACTTCTTACACATTTTCCATTGCCTTTTGAATTTTGGTACAGCATTTGAACATATGAATTAGGAGCAGGAGTGGGCCATTCGGCCCTCGAGCCTGTTCCGCCATTCGATAAGGTCAAGGCTGATTTGATTGTGGCCTCAAATCCACATTCCCATCTAACCTCCGATAACCTTTGACCCTCTTGTTAATCAAGAATCTAGCTCAGCCTTAAAAATATAAATGACCCAGCCTCCACAGCACTCTGGGGGAGAGAATTCAACAGACTAACGACCCTGAGAGAGAAGAAATTCCTCCTCATCCCTGTCTTAAATGGGAGGCCCCTTATTTTGAAACTGTGCCCCCTCGTTCTAGATTCCCCCACGAGGGGAATCCATCCTGTCAAGCTCCCTCAGGATCTTATATGATTCAATAAGACCATCTTCATCTGCTTAGGCTTTTGGTAAGCAAAGAGGTGGCTGCTGGTACGTGAAGAGCTGTTTGCATCGATTAGGTTAGGCATAAATAAAGGATATCATATGATGATTAGGAGTAAAATATTAGACATTTAGAGACGAGGGGTAACAAGTTAGAAGAATTCAGAAAGATTGAATGGAAATTAGAACAGCTTAAAGTGTCTGTGGAATGCACATCTTAACAATAAGAGAAATTCAAAATGGCTATTTGTATATTTTTGATTGTGTTTCTAAACTTTGATTGTAATCGTGTTACCAAAGAACAATTTAGAATCCAAATTCTCCGCATGGCTTAGGCTTGGTTAACTGTAGCTCAGGGTATGACTGTGAATGGTGCATCGATGGTCCATCCATGTGACTGCGAATAGCATACTGGTCAGATTGTGTTATGCACGATGCAGGTCAATTGCTTTAACCTAATTTGGTAGGAGAAATGCTGCATACAAGGGCAAGAGATGAATAGAAAGGGCTTTCTGAAAGGATCTAGTACACAGTTGTACAATGGAAGAACATAAGAAATAGGAGGAGTAGACCACACGGCCCATCGAGCCTGTTCCGCCATTCAATACGATCATGGCTGATCTTTGGCTTCATTTCCATTTTCCCGCCCGCTCCCCCATATCCCTTAATTCCCTGAGAGTTCAAAAATTTGTCTAACTCAACCTTCACTGTATTCAATGATGGAGCATCCACAACCCTCTGGGGCAGAGAATTCCAAAGATTCACAACCCCTTTGAGTGAAGAAATTTCTCCTCATCTCAGTCCTAAACGATCGGCCCCTTATCCTGAGACTGTGCCCCCGTGTTTTAGATTCTCCGACCAGCGGGAACAATCTCTCAGTGTCCACCATGTCAAGCCCCTTCAGAATCTTGTAGGTTTCAATGAGATCGCCTCTCATTCTTCTAAACTCCAGAGAATATAAGCCCAAGTTACTCAGCCTTTCATTGTAGGACAACCTCCTCATCCCAGGGACCAATCTAGTGAACCTTCGCTGTACCGCCTCCAATGCAAGTATATCCATCTTAAAAGCAGGATTTTCCAGCTCCGCCCACCGCCAAGATCATCCAGACCCGGAAAATCCCAGCCTAAACGTGGAGACCAAAGCTGCACATTGTACTCCAGATGTGATCTCACCAAAACCCTGTACAACTGTAGCAAATCTTCTTTATTCTTGTACTCCATTCTCCTGCATGCTAACTTTCTGCGTTCCTTGTACAAGCACACCCAAGTCTCTTTGAACATCGACACTTACAAGTTTCTCACCTTTTAAAAAAATGCTCTGCTTTTTTTATTCTTACAATCAGAGTAAATAACTTCATTCTTCCCGACATTGTACTCCATCTGCCATCTTATTCCCACTCACCTAACCAGTCTCAGCTTCTCTGTGCCCTCGCCACAGCTTACCTTCCTCCCTAGCTTGGTATCATCAGCAAACTTAAGATACATTACTCTCTGTCTCTTCATCTAAGTCATTAACATAGATTCTAAATAGCTAAGGCCCCAGCACTGATCCTTGCGGCACTCCACTATTCACTGCCTGCCAACTTGAAAATGTCCCGCTTATGCCAACACTCTATTTTCTATCTGTAAACCAATCCTCTATCCATGCTAATATATTACCCACAATTCCATAAGCCCTTACCTTAACTATTAACCCTTTGCATTACTGGAAGTCTTGCACTCAAGCAGGGCAATCACACAAATACCAATGTTACCCATTAACCTTTTGTGAAACACCTTATCAAATGCCTTTTGGAAATCCAGGTATACCACTTCCACTGGTTCCCCTCTATTGAGTCATAGAGGTCTACAGCACAGAAAAAGGCCCTTCAGGCCATCGAGTCTGTGCCGAACAAACAAGTACCTAACTATTCTAATCCCATTTTCCAGCACTAGGCCCAAAGCCTTGTATGCCAAGGCATCGCAAGTGCACATCCAAATACTTCTTAAATGTTATGAGGGTTTCTGCCTCTACCACCCTTTCAGGCAGTGAGTTCCAGATTCCCACCACCCTCTGGGCGAAAAAATTCTTCCTCACATCCCCTCTAAACCTTCTGCCCTTTACCTTAAATCTATGCCCCCTAGTTATTGATCCCTCCACCAAGGAGAAAAGTTCTTTCCTGTCTGCCCTATCTTTGCCCTTCATAATTTTATACACCTCAATCATATCCCCCCTCAATCTCCTCTGCTCCAAGGAAAATAACTCCAGTCTATCCAATCTCTCCTCATAACTAAAACTCTTTATCCCAGGCATGGTAAATCTCCTCTGCACTCTCTCTCTAGTGCAATCACATCCTTCCTATAATGTGGATTCCAGAACTGCACACAATACTCTAGCTGTGGCCTTATCAGCGTTTTACACAGTTCCAGCATAACATCCCTGCTCTTATATTCTATGCCTCGGCTCATAAAGGCATGTAGCCCATATGCCTTCTTAACCACCTTATCTACCTGTCCCGATACCTTAAGGGACCAGTGAACATGCACACCAAGGTCTCTCTGATCCTCGGTACTTCCCAGGGTCCTACCATTCATCATGTATTCCCGTGCCTTGTTTGTCCTGCCCAAGTACATCACCTCATACTTATCCAGATTAAATTCCATTTGCCACTGATCAGCCCATCTGGCCAGCCCGTCTATATCCTCCTGTAATCTAAGGCTATCCTCCTCACCATTTACCACCCCACCAATTTTCATGTCTTGCGTGAACTTACTGATCAAACCTCCTACATTCAAGTTTAAATCGGTTATATATACCATAAACAGGAAGGGACCCAACACCGATCCCTGTGGAACCCCAGTGGATACAGTCATCCAGTCACAAAAACACCCTCGACCTCTGCTTCCTGCCACTCAGCCAATTCTGGGTCCAATTTACCAAATTGCATTAGATCCCATGGGGTCTTACCTTCATTATCAGTGTCTCATGCAGGACCTTATCAAAAGCCTTGCTGAAGTCCAAGTAGACTACGTCAAATGCACTGCCCTCATCTACACACCTGGTCACCTCTTCGAAAAATTCAATCAAATTGGTCAGATATGACCTCCCCTTAACAAAACCATGCTGACTCTCCTTGATTAATCCCTGCCTCACCAAGTATAGATTCATTCTATCCCTCAGAATTGCTTCCAATAGCTTCCCCACTACTGAGGTTAGGCTGACAGGCCTGTAGTTCCCTGGTTTATCCCTTCCTCCCTTCTTGAATAACGGTACCACATTGACTGTCCTCCAGTCCTCTGGCACCTCTTCTGTGGCCAGAGATGTATTGCCAGCGCCCCTGCAGTCTCGTCCCTTGCCTCACTCAACTGCCTATAGGATACATTTCAGCCGGGCCTGGAGACTTATCTACTTTTAAGCCTGCCAAGCCATTTAGAACCTCCTCCCTTCCTACGCTAATTTCTTTAATTATATCAGTGTCCTTCTGCCTGATTTCCAGAAATCGTTGTCCCTCTCACTTGTGAACACCGACACAAAGTATTCATTTAGAACTCTACCCACGTCTTCGGGCTCCACACACAAGATAGCATTATGGTCCTTAATGGGTCCTACTCTTTCCCTAGTTATCCTCTTACTCTTAATGTACTTGTAAAATTACTTTGGATTTTCCTTTATTTTGCCTGCCAATGTTTTTCATGCCTCCTTTTTGCTCTCCTAATTTCTTTTTTAAGTTCCCCCCAACACATTCTATACTGCTCAAGGGCTTCCGCTGTTTTGAGCCCTCGGTATCTGCCATAAGCCTCTCTTTTTCTCTTTATCCAATCCTGTATGTCCCTTGACATCCAGGGTTCCCTCAATTTGTTGGTCCCACCCTTTATCTTCACTGGAATAAGGTGGCCCTGTACTCTCCCTATTTCATTCTTGAATGAGTCCCACTGTTCTGATGCAGGTTTACCTAAAAGTAGCTGCTCCCATTTCCACTCTGGCTAAATCATATCTGATCTTATTAAAATTGGCCTTCCCGCAACTTAGAACTCTGATTTCTGGCCCATCCTTGTCCTTTTCCATAACAACCTTGAATCTAACAGAGTTATGATCACTCCCCCACTGATACCTCTACCACTTGCCTGGCTTCATTCCCTAAAATTAAGTCCAGGAGCGCCTCTTTTATGACCTTCTACATACTGGCTTAAAAAGCTCTCCTGGATGTATTTTAAGAATTCCGCTCCCTCTAAACTTATCACACTATGACGAACCCAGTTAATGTTGGGGAAGTTGAAATCCCCTATTATTATTAACACTTCTCTGAAATTTGCCTACATATGTGCTCTTCTATTCTCTCTGACTGTTTGGGGGCCTATAGTACACTCCCAGCAATGTAGGATTGCTCCTTTTTTGTGTTTCAGTTCTACCCATATGGCTTCATTTGAGGAGCCTTCTAAGATGTCATCCCTCCTTACTGCTGCAATTGATTCCTTGATCAATATTGCGATACCCCCATCTCTTTTACCTTCTTCCCTTTCTCACCTGAAGACCCTATCTATCTACACCATTAGTTACATCCTGAAAGAACACTTCAAAAAATTGTCAAACAGGGTTTTCCTTCAGTAAAACCATGTTGACTTGGTCTAATCATACTATGCTTTTTAAGTGCAGTGTTAACACTTCCTTAATAATAGATTCCAGCATTTTCCCAACAACTGATACTAGGCTAAATGGTAGTTCACTGCCTTCTCTCTCCATCCTTTCTTCAAAAGTGGTGTAACATTTGCCAACTTCCAACCTAGTAGGACCATTCCTAAATCTAAGGAATTATGGGAAAATCATAGCCACCACGTCCACTACCTCTGCAGCTATCCCTCTTAGGACCCTAAAGTGTGGGCCATCAGGTCCCAGGGATATGTCGGATTTTAGTCCCTCAAGTTTCACTAACACTTTATCTCTGCTGATATTAATTTCCCCACTCTTTTCAGCCCCTAGGTCATCATCTATTTCTGGTACGGAACTTGCATCTCCTGCTGTGAAGCCAGACGCAAGGTATTTGTTCAATGTCTCTGCCATTTTCTCATTCCCCATGATAATTTCTTGTTATCTCTGCTTCTAAAGGCCCAATGTTTACGTTAGCTACCCTCATCCTTTCTCTACGCCTTTAACAGCCCCTAATCTGTTTTTATATTCCTGGCTAGTTTACTCTCATATTCTATTTTCTCCCTTCCTATGAACTTTTTGATGGCCCTTTGCTGATTTCTAAAACACTTGCAATCCTCAGACTTACAATGTTGCAAAAAAAAAGTAGCAAGTCTCTTCTTTTAATTTAATAATTTCCTTAACTTCCTAAGTGAGCCTCGGATGGGTCCTTCTTGATAAGTTTTTGTTCTTCACTGGAATGTATTTTTGCTGAACATTTTGAATTGTTTCTTTAAATGTTCCCCACAGAAGGCAGAACAAGTCCAGAAACAGGAGCAAGAAGTCAGATCGGACCAGAACTAGCATCAACCTGTGACCTGAGCCCCTCTGGAGATTAAAGGCCACGTGTGACTTGTGAACTATCGCCCTGTTAAGTATTTGCTCTGTTACTTAATACTCTTATTACTCTTAATTTGTTACACTGAAATTACTGCCTACCAACAACATGTCTCGTGAAGAACCCGAATAAAGGTTCAAGTAATTCTTAGAACCTTAAAACAAGCCTTCACAACCCTTCCAGTCCAGGGCTATACTCAGGCACCTCCCAGACCGCAGCCTCGAGTTTCCACCTCTCACTCTCAGCACTCCCCTCAGCACCCTCCCAGACCGCAGCCTCCAGTATCCCCCCCTCCCCTCAGCACCCTCCCAGACCGCAGCCTCGAGTTTCCCCTCTCAATCTCAGCACCCTCCCAGACCACAGCCTCGAGTTTCCCCTCTCACTCTCAGCACCCTCCCAGACCACAGCCTCGAGTTTCCCCTCTCACTCTCAGCACCCTCCCAGACCGCAGCCTCGAGTTTCCCCCTCTCACTCTCAGCCCTCCCCTCAGCACCCTCCCAGACCGCAGCCTCGAGTTTCCCCCTCTCACTCTCAGCCCTCCCCTCAGCACCCTCCCAGGCATGCTCGGCGAGGCGCAGGCGCTCCTGCTCCAGCTGCCGTTCCCTCTCCAGCCTGGCTGCCCGCTTGCGGAGGCGGCAGGCTTGCTGCCGCTCCTCGGGCGGGACCGCCCGCTTCTGGGTCAGGCGGGCCTGCAGAAGGGGGTTCTGGGGGGTGGTGTTTCTCAGGGTGCTCCACCCGACATAGGGCCAAGCGCTTGCAGAGGCGGCAAGCCTGCCGGCGCTCACGCTGCCGCCATCATCGGTGCTCAGTCAGGGACAGGCGCTTCCGCGTCGATGGGTCGTGTTCGGTTTTCTGTCCCTGCTCTCCTGATTCAAAGCTCGGCGGCATCTGAGGTCGGATTTGCCCAGAATTAGAGTTAGACTGCTGCTGGTCAGATGGAGTGACGTTTGGCGAGACCCCAGGTTGGATTTGACCTAGTTTTTGGTCACATTCCTGAGATGCACCTGGTAGGAGAGGGTGGATCTGTTGTAACACTATGGTTGAACCCCTTACAGAACAAATAAAACACCTAAATGCTTCTACAATCTACCTACGAGCATAAGTCGGCTTGATGGTCGTGATGCTCCCTCTGTCCAGTCCTCCATTAACTGCCAGAAGTTTGATGCATGGCTGCTGACCTGGTCAGCACATAGCCTTCAAGGGAATTTCCATGATCTCCGCCCCATGTAGGCCACTGGGGATGAATGCAGTTGCGCAGAGACACCCTCACCCTCACCTCGTGAGGCTCCGGAGACCATCATTTAGGCAAGACATGATGGTCTGGGCTTAGAGTCACCAACCCACAGGAGATATCAAACTCCATCTAGGGTGCAGACTGAAAATCTTCCCCGTCAACCCATGGGACAAACCTGGATGGAAGCTGGGTTGTGGCACTGACTACCTCAGGAGGCCCGTGCCCCAACCCCACTTTCTTACTATTCCCTCTCTCAGGCCATGCCCTGTGTTCTCACTCAAGTTGTTCCTACTCTCACCTTTTGTGGACTGCAGGAGCCCCCGTGGATGTGTTAACACTAGTCTGGGAGACCAGTCAGCTCAGGGTTAAGATCCCTCCCAATGTATGGCCCATCATATATGCCCTGCGTACATTTTTTTTTTTTAAAAAAGACAAGGTACAAGATACAAGTTAAGGAGACAAAAAATTAACATGTGAAAAAGGCAATCAGAGAGATATATCGAAGGCAGGATGGACAGGAAAACAGTGACAAGTGTAACTAACAGACAGAGTGAGAGCAGGCAAGCATGACAGAGTGAGTGCGCACAAGGGGGAGCACAAGGAGCGTGAGAACGTCAGGGGGAGAGAGAGAAAGAGCGATAACGTCAGGGAGAGACAGAGAGAGAGAGGGAGTGCAAGAACATCAGAGGGAGAGAGGGAGTGCGAGAATGTCAGGGACAGAGAAAGGAGCGCGAGAACGTCAGGGTGAGGGAGGGAATGCGCCAGAGAGAGGGTGGGAGAGAGGGAAGGAGGAAGCCAGAGAGAGAGAGGGAGGGAGCCAGAGAAAGGGAGGGAGGGGGGGAGGGAGGGAGAGAGCCAGAGAGATTGATTTCCACTAAGTGGCTAAACCCTTGGAAAGCTGAGAAGTAGAAGTGTTTGGAGAAGTTTCGTGGAGAAGCTAAGAGAACGAAACTGAGCAGCTACAGCGACATCACTGGCAGCCAAGTGTAACTGAAGCGTGACAACTTTACAAAAGGTGTTCCCATTCAAAATCTGGGCAGAGCAATGTATGAATTTTTAAAATCCTGGTGTGTTAGCTGCTCAATGGAGCCTTACAAGCATACACATTCGGAGCAGGAGTAGGCCATTCAACCTCTTGAGACTGCCTGTTGCCCCTGCAAAGGTGTGAAGAAACCATCTGCCAGATATTGCTGAAAATTTCATGAAAAACAATTTTAGTTTTGCGTTTGTAAGAAAAAACATCAGGCTATTTTGGATCATTTTTGCCCCGAATGCCACTAGTTCAACTCAGTCCCTGCTACCTGAAAAATCAAAATCGGTGCTAAAGGCTCCCTCAGGATAACAGGTGAGAGAACAGAATACATTTATTTGCACGGTGTTGAAAACAGAAAACATTTTTGATTCTTGAGAGGAATTCCTTTTCTTAAGCTCCATGATAACAAAAATAATTGTCCAATCTACTGATTTATTTTCATGTGTCTTGGGTCTGCCAATGGTCACTTCTGTAGGAGCCAAGTAATTGATGGTTAACCAATCATGTTCTACAAGGTTGACTGGCTGTGCTGTTGACCTCGGTGAGATGGGGTTGGCAGGGGTGGGGGGACAGAATGGGAATCTGTCATTATTTTAATTTACAATAACAGCCCTCAGATTCCTGAGCCCAAGCCCCCTGCCACCACCTCAATATGCATCACCCTTCCCTCCACTCCCGTGACAGCCTCTTTCACCTGTTCTCCCAACCACCACCAGATCTCTCCCCCACCGAACGTCAATATTCAGTTGGGTCTGGGGCGCAGGAACGAAGTTACTCCTCAAGACTAGCCTACCCATTCCCAAGATCCATCCCCGCCGACGCTAACCAGGGCTGGGGTGTCCTCCTTCACCAAGACTTCACCAGTTCTGGCTGCAACCCACCAGACCACCACCACCGCTCCCGCCCCATCTCCATCCCCTGCACATAAACTCACTTGGAGCAGAACCGACAACCACAGCAAACCCACTACCTGCAGCTCTGGGTCAGAGAGTAACGCCAATCCTGAATCTCAAATAGCAACATGACACACAAAGGGCAATGACCAAATAAAATACAAACAATTTTTCAATTCTTTCATGGGATGTGGGCGTTGCTGCCAAGGGCACTTATTGCCCCTCCCTAATTGCCCTTGAACCGAGTGGTCTCGCTCAGTCATTTCAGAGGGGCAGTTAAGAGTCAACCACATGGCTGTGGGTCTGGAGTCACGTGTAGGCCTGACCGGGTAAGGACAGCAGATTTCCTTCCCTAAAGGGGCATTAGTGAACCAGATGGGGTTTTGTAACACTCGGCGATAGTTTCATGGTCACTGTTAATGAGACTAGCTTTCAATTCCAGATTTTATTAACTGAATTTTAATTCCACCAGCTGCCATGGTGGAATTTGAACCCATGTCCCCAGAGCATTAGCCTGGGCCTCTGGATTACTGGTCCAGTGACATCACCACTACACCAACATTTTGCCCCTAAATCATAATAATGACCAACTGGAACAATTGAACCACTGTAACAATCAGGTTAGTAACACTTCATAAAAAGAGGGAGAGAGCCCACTCGTACAGCACTAATGTAATACGAACACAGTTTTAATATATTAATTAGAATATCTACTCGTTAATTGCCTATGCTGCGGCTTGTGGACAAATAGATCACAGAATACCCACTCCTCTCCCTCCAATTGCACACCTCTCTGCGCCTTTCCTCCCTCGTTCTCATCTTCTGCGTGACTCAGACGTCAACGTTCATGCAAAAAAATCAAGAGCGACTCTGGTGCATTTTAACCCCAGCTTCAACATGCGATCGAATGAACCAAATTAAAAATGTACAACCAAAGCAATTATAAATAAATCAGCTCCCCTCACCCGCACGGGCCCCAGTTTTTCTCTCTCCCCACCCCCCAAAAATCCTTCGAAGTATACGCGAACAGCAAAGGAAATCCAGCAGTTTGACAGACAAGTTTATAAGATGGAAGGTGAAAGGCAGTTGAGTCATGGCTGCCTCAGGGCTGTCAACACGAGCTACAGATCTTTGGTTGGGGGGGGGGGGGGGGGGGGGGTTGGGTTGGGTTGGGTTGTGTGTGTGTGTGTGTGAGAGAAGGGGAAACATTTTTCTGCTGCTGCCAGATGACAGACCCACTGCTCCTTCAGCCAACGGCGATGCAATGAGCAGGGCCCAGGGGTTGCATTCCTGCCGCAGGCCTCACATTTGGGCCCCGCTCTTTCCACTGCATCCCTCCCAACGTGGCCCGACAACCACAACCACACCCGCCCCCCCCCTCCCATCATCATCCCCCCACCGTCTCTCCTTACTAGCCGTGAGAAATACAACAAGAAAGGAAGCTGACTTCCTTTTACTTTTTGCAGCTGCTGGTCATCACAACTCACATGCTCAGTGGGGGCTGGGGGTGGGGGGGTGAGCAAAGCATCCAAGAGAGAAGGAGCAAGGTGAAGTGTTGTGATGGGGTTTTTATTTTCTCTTGCACTCATATTAGCGGCAGTTCTAATAATCTAACCTCATTAGCAAATCTATGTCCCTCAGTAGCTAATCCAAGCCCTCTGCTCCAAACCCAAGCTTACCAAGTTCCTTTTCTCCATCACCATATCCCCCTCAACAGCAGCTCATGGCCCAGGGCCCAGCAAGGTCCACCCATACAGATTTGCACAGCCAGGCCAATCCAAGCACCGGACATTCTTGCACCCACGTGCTAGCCAGCAGGGAAGGGGCCTCGCCCTTTCTCTCTCGCTCGCTCTCTCTCTCTGCTCGAGATCCGACACCTAAGGACTCCATTCCACCATCCCTTCCCGCTGCTCCGTTTCTCCTGCTCCCTTCCCAGCTTCGCGCCTGGTCAACCTGCGAGCAACACCATGGGAGGTACGCGGGGATATAAAGCAGACAGCAACACAGGCGCACAATTCAGCTACGAGGCCAGTGTGACGGCTCAACCGCGCAATTTAGCCTCAGGGGGCTGAGCTTCTCGTGAAACAAAAAAAAAAGGACGGCAAGAGCAATAAAAACCCTCGGACAATTCCCCCACTCCTGTCACGTCCAACAAAATGCTTCACGGGAAAAAGGTGGTCAGTTTGCAGGGGATTCTAATCATCGGGCAAACACGGCGACACTGGCCATCGCACAGTCAGGGACCAAAGACGTGGAGGATCACGGAAGGTATGGCACTCACATGAACCTTTACGCAGCAAGCAGGCTGGAAGGTTTCACAGTTAGATTTAAAGTGTGTCGCCATCTATCTCATCATCAAAAAGTATGAAAAGGATGAGCGGGAAGGACAAGCTGGAGGTGCGTAACGATTCCTCCCTGCACGCCGACACGTGTCGTAGAGGACTCGGATGCAGCAGTAGGTTGCAGGGGTGACGTACCCCAGGAGAGAACCTACGTTCCTATTTTCTCTCAGAGGGTCACTAGTCTGTGGAATTCTCTTCTCCAGGGAGCACTGGAGGCTGGGTCACTGAATTAGGCTGAGTTAGACAGATTTTTGATTGACAAGAGAGTCGAGGGTTACGGGGCAGGCAGACGGCTAAGTGGAGTTGAGACTCCTTGTGTGCATCATCGCTGGCAATGCCAACGCCCACCTCCCATCATGCCCCTAATTGTCAGCAGTTAGGAGGATAGGGTAGAAACCAGGCATCTCCAAGCTACCTTAGACAATCAGGAAACTTTCCCTTTGAGGCCATGGTGGTTGTGCACATGTTGAGTTGTGGGGTGGGGGGGGGGGGGGGGGGGGGGGGGGTCCGGCCTCTGGCACCTGGGCTGGTTTAAAATGTGCCATTTTAAGGGGGCTATTTTAGTGAACGCAGCTGGCCACGAGGCCTCACGTGGCCACGCATCCACATTTTAACTATCAATACTTTGACAGCAGGCAAGTTAAGAGAACAAAATTCTAGCCAAGAATTCGACTACTTTTTAAATTACATTTCTGCCACACCCTTCCACCTTGAATATATTACATTATGCAGCAGGAGCGAGAGGCCCAGCAAGAGAGAGAGAGAGAGAGAGAGGGAGAGAGAGGCAGACAGCCAGAGAGAGAGAGAGGAAGAGAGAGAGAGAGACAGACAGACAGACAGCGAGAAAGAGAGAGAAACAGACAGCCAGAGAGACAGACACCGGCACCGAGAGAGAGAGAGAGAGACAGCCAGAGAGAGAGAGAGAGAGAGAGAGAGAGAGAGAGAGAGAGAGAGAGAGAGAGAGAGAGAGAGAGAGAGAGAAAGAATGAGAGAGAGAGAGCCAGAGAGACAGAGAGACAGCCACACAGACAGAGAGAGAGGGGGAGAGAGGGAGGGAGAGGTTGGGAGAGGGATGGAGAGGGGGAGGGAGAGGGAGGGAGAGGGAAGGAGAGGGAGGGGGAAAGGGAGGGAGAGGGAGGGAGAGGGAGGGAGAGGGAGGGAGAGGGAGGGAGAGGGAGGGAGAGGGAGGGAGGGAGAGGGGCAGAGGGAGGGAGGGAGAGGGGCAGAGGGAGGGAGGGGGAGGGAGAGGGAGGGAGGGAGAGGGAGAGGGAGGGAGGGAGAGGGAGGGGGAGGGAGGGAGAGGGAGAGGGAGGGAGGGGGAGGGAGGGGGAGGGAGGGGGAGGGAGGGGGAGGGAGGGGGAGGGAGGGGGAGGGAGGGGGAGGGAGGGGGAGGGAGGGGGAGGGAGGGGGAGGGAGGGGGGAGGGAGGGGGAGGGAGGGGGAGGGAGGGGGAGGGAGGGGGAGAGAGGGGGAGAGAGGGGGAGAGAGGGGGAGAGAGGGGGAGAGAGGGGGAGAGAGGGGGAGAGCCAGACAGAGAGACGGTGAGAAAGGAAGACAGGCAGACAGAGATAGAGACAGAGAGAGCGCAAATTATCTTACTGCTGGTTTGCATGCTCGCTTTGAAATGCATTTTCAAAAAGAGGAAACCATGTGAACTTCAATTCAGTCCAGTAAAGGCAAAGCCAGACCAGGTATTAACATCACAATGCCAGACAGGGAAGGGTTTCAATAGGGTCCAATACTGAGGAACACCACTGATGTCTCTCCCCTCCCACCTGCACCAACCTCCCGTGGCACCAAGTGGCCAATCACTCTGCACGAGCTGTGACACGGCTGTGGGCCTCCGGGGTTGAAGGTGGCGGGATTTTAAACTAGGGCCAATACTGTCACTGACAGCAGGCACGAGGGGAACAAAGACCCTGACCACATGCAGCTGAGAGTCAGCTCATCAAATCCCACGGCTTTCTCGCTTGGATCGTTAAGGTGCAATCAACTAAAGCGTGGGCAGCAGCACATTCCAACCTGACCTGTCATCTCACTGTGGGATAAAAATGTCTCGATGTATCAAGATTTACCACAGTTGCTGCCGCCATGCCAGGAATAACAGACGATTTAACAGCAAACATGCAACGATGCATTCTTCTACAAACGTACCTGGTGCACTGCTCCACATACCTGGTACTAAAGTCAGAGGTTTAGTCTGGTATGGGACTGTCCCCTGACCACCCTGTACATTCAGTACAATCCCAACCGGATTCTGCACAGATCTCAGATCTTTCATGGTGAAACCCTGAGGAAAGGAAACAATAAAAACATTAAAACTGGAAGAACACAAAAAAAAAGACCACTCATGCGAGTTTGTATTTTAAGAAGTTTAACACATTTCAAGCTGGAATGGAAACTACGCAGGGATACTGCCAGTGGTTTTGGTCTCTTTACCAAAGGTAAGGTAATAGGTATCACGGCACGAGTGCAACAAAGATTTACTAGACCGGTTCCAGGGCATGAGGGGGGGAGTGTCCTATGAGGAGAAATTGAGCAGACTAGACCTGTATTCCCTGGAATCTAGAGTATTGAGAAGTGATCTCATTGAAATATATAAGTTATTGACAGCTTTGACAGGATCGATGCTGAGAGGCTGTTCTTCCCTACTCCGACTGCAGAGTCCAGAACACAGGGTCACAGTCTCAGGATAAGGAGATAAGGAAATTCTTCACTCGGAGTGTCGTGAATCTTCGGAATTCTCTATCCCAGAGATGAGCTGTGGATGCTCAGTCGTTGAGGAGATTCACGACAGATCGATAGATGCTTGAACTCAAAAGGACTCTAAAGGATCGAGGGATGTGGGAGGGAGAGAAGGTCAGCCACTATCCTGTTGAATGGCGGAGCAACCCGGAGGGGCCAAATGGCCGCCTCCTCCTCCTGTGCCTTATGTTCAAATCCACCAAATGGAAAGCAAAGTCCAACAGGAGTTGCTTTCTTCCAAAGTCTTCCCAATAAAGTACTAAGGGCTAACCCTGAGTGAGTCAGAGGTACAGTGACCTTGGTTGACATGTTGGACAGCCACCAAGGTGAAAGTACTGATGTTCTTTAAATAAGACGGAGCACGTTAAGAGCATGCTGAAAACTTTGCATATTGCAATCAATCCCTCCCAATATGACACATAGTCCAACTCTCCATCACCAACACTACAGGAGACATCTTTATTTTGCATTCTTTCATTGGACATGGGCATTCACTGGCTAGGCCAGCATTTACTGCACATCATTAACTGCCCCTTGAGGTGGTGGTGGTGAGCTGCCTTCTTGAACCTCTGCAGTCCATGTGGTGTAGGCACACCCAGAGTGCTGTTCTAGGATTTTGACCCAGCTGCAATGAAGCAAAGGCCGATATATTTCCAAGTCAGGATGGTGAGTGGCTTGGTGGTGGTGTTCCCCATGTATCTGCTGCCCTTGTCCTTCTAGATGGTAGCGGTCATGGGTTTGGAAGGTGCTGTTGAAGTATCATTGGTGAGTTGCTGCAGTGCATCTTGTAGATGGTACACACACTGCTGCCACTGTGCGTCGGTGGTGGAGGGAGTGAATGTTTGTGGATGTGGTGCCGGTCAAGCAGGGCTGCTTTGTCCTGGATGGTGTCGAGCTTCTTGAGTGTTGTGGGAGCTGCACTCATCCAGGCAAGTGGGGAGTATTCCATCACACTCCTGACTTGTGCCTTGTAGATGGTGGACAGTCTTTGGGGAGTCAGGAGGTGAATGACTTCTTTCAGAATTCTGAGTCTCTCACCTGCTCTTGAGCTACAGTATTTATATGACTAGTCCAGTTCAGTTTCTAATATTCCTCTAACACATATTGCTGTAAATGTCACATTCATGTTTTAAAAAGTCTTCATGGGTCCAATCCACCCCAGCGACTTCCTGCAAGGACCTTTGCTTGGTACAGCTCAGGGAAATCTGGCGACATTGCTTGATCCAAAAGTAATCCCAAAAAAAAACAAAGTACTTGACTGGCCAAGTACAACACATAGTATAGGACCTTTACTCTGTATCTAAACCTATGCTATACCTGCCCTGGGAGTGTTTGATACCAACAGCAAGTTCCTGACATGGGAGAAGATCTGACACAAAGTTTTTAAATGAACATATTTGTGACAGACCAAACTCCTGCTATTAGGTGCTTCACCCTTCCTAGATCCTACAATGGTAACAGCAAGGAGGAAGAATCTTTCCTTACTTGAGTGGTGATGAAGATGGGCTGCCCCGATACATTGCTCGTTGCTCCAGTCTTTGTCTCCTGCAGTACCTGCATTGCAGTGGGTGAGTACATCGGCGGCACAGTCATTTGGGAGCCGAGGCCTGGTGGATTCTGGGCCACAATCAGAGGCTGACCACCCGAATTCATCAGAGGACCACCGACTGGAAAGAAGAAAACGGCCGTGAGCACTGGACTGACCCAGTTAAAACCTCAAGATTCAAAATTCCTGATCGGGAACCGATGATTCATGTTGACCTTTTATAAGTAATAAATATCATGCATTGACTCGCTTTTGTTGCCTTTGCTGTCCTTGCAACTAGGCCTGGTAAACAGTTGAGTACCTCAGGCTTACCATGTTCTTTCCCTTTCTGAAGGCAAATTTAACTCAGAGCCTCTGCCCGCCATTGCATTTTAGACCTCAGCCTTTCCATGGGGCATTTAAACACCATTGCATTAGCGCTACACAGAATACTACCCCAAACAATATATTCTGTCGGGTGTTCCAAGACAAACAATCTGCTAGTTCAAAGTATTACACAGCCTAAAGCACCATTTTAAACAGTTAAATAATCAGAGAAACACAGCAATGTTAAACCAACAAGTCCCTTCAAAACAGTAGTGCCATCTGATTAACCCTTCTTCCCCCCACCTAGAGGGAAATCAGCATCAGCACCCGAGCTAGGGAATGGAGCTATCAGCCAGGGATCCCATGAACTGGAACGTGCTGGCTGAAAGGACACTGGAAGCAGATTCATTACTAACATTCAAAAAAAAAAGGGAGCTGGATAAATATTTGCAACGCATTGGGGGAAAAGGGGGGGACTAATTTGGGCAGCTCTTTCAAACAGCAGTACGGACACAACAAGCTGAATGGCCTCCTCCTGTGCAGGATGATACTAACTACCCTCCAGCCACTGGGTTATGAAATCACGCCTGCCATTTATATTTAACACTATGCTTGAATTGAAGCCTGGACACCAAGGGCAAAGATACAACTGACTTAATAATGCTGGCTGAAAAACACAGGAGAGGCCTGTTAGCTCTGCTAGGGGCATGTCTCTTGTACAGACATTCCTGATAAAGATCTCATGACCCATATGTAAACCAACCGTCTGAGAGAGGGTTAAAAACTGGCACTCGAGAAGGTGGGGGGACAATCCCTTGAAAAATAAGAGAAAACTCTTGAATCCCACCATCTCCCATTGCAACTATCCCTTGCCACAACTATATGAAAGCAAATGTGTGATGAGATGTGGGAGAAAAGGCACCATTCGCAAATAAGACACAAAGGAACAGACTATGAAAGAGTCCAATCCCTTACTTAATAAAACTTAAACGGCTGAGATTTTAATGATGAGACACCGACAACAAACGATGCACAGAGTGGGCGCACCCCCATCTCACACGGAGCGAATCCCTGTCCATCCATCGTTTCTCAAAGTGGTCCATTTTGGCCACCTGTCTTCAGACTAAGAGTGGGGAAGAGCTTCCTAACACTTCGGCAAGAGAGCTGCTGCCACCAGCTACAAAGGTCAACACTCACTCTGCATCATCTGTCTGTTATTCCTCTAGGGCCAGTAAACCATTCTCACCCATCACAAGCTGTATACTTTCCCTGTCTATTTAGTTTCGGCATCATATTGAAACTGCTACTTCTTGATATTAAACTACTATAGAAGTCACATGACTCCCTTCTTTGGGTAATCAGTGATTCCCGGACCAGAATCTTACGCTTAACAATAAAGTATTCTTGAGCACAACCAAAATTTCAAACATGGTTATAAAACCACTGCAATTCTGTTTCGGTGTAAAGGTTTTCAATATGTTCACAAGTTAAGGGAGGCCATTCATTACACCTGATGTCCAACTGTGTTTTACTTTTAAAAATTCAAACATCCTGTTCTACAATGACCACACAACCCACAGTGAGGGAAAATAAAAGCAGATTTAAGTACTTCACAACCAACTACATCACTTGTGAAGCAAAGGGAATATACTTGAACATGGACACAGCAATTAGACTGATGACCAATTATACGGTGATTTGCTGAAGGAGAAATGGCAGGCAAGGACTCTCCTGCTCTCTCTCAGCTGACAGCCAGCAGTCCTGCCTCAGCACAGGGCTAGAGTTTTGGACTAAATTCTGACGGGGCTGGAGTGCGGTTGGAAGCCACGGCCTTCTGACACGAAGGCTAGAAGGCTACCTGCTAACCCCTGCTATCAAAAGCCTTCAAATTGAAGCCAGACCAGTCACTGGTCCTTTAACTAGAGCATGGATCCCATCACTTGGGGAGGGGCACGCACTCCTTGCTCCAGGTCCTCCACCTCTGGCCTGAGGGGGGGACAATGGGAGGAAGGAAAGGAGATTGATGTTTCCACAGTACTTTTTTCCCTAAGTGGCTCCTTCTGGGAGATTTACATGGCTGTGTGCTCTGGGCTGGTTGTGGGGACTTTAGTTATGACGTTTCAGCGAACAGGCTATGGGACAGGCTTGAAGCAGCAGCTAACTTTTCTCCCACCAATCAATAGCATCTGTTTGAATACTGCCAACCTGCCTGCTGCAGTACGACCAACAACTTGCATAATTTAACAGAATCGAACATCACAGCAGCATTATATAAAGCAAGATCTGACACAGCCACGTTAAGGGGAGACGAGGGGCAGGTGACCAAAAGCTTGGCAACAAGAGAGAGAAACACAGAGACACGCCTGGGGAGGTTTAGGGAGGGAATTCCAGAGCTCAGGGCTCTAGGCAGCTGATGGCACAGCCGCCAATGGTGGAGCGATGGGAATCAGGGGGTGCTCAAGAGGCCGGAATTGGAGGAGCGCAGAGATCTCGGAGGGTTGTGTGGCTAGAAGAGGTTACAGAGACAGGGAGGGGTGTAGGGGCTGGAGGAGGTTACAGAGACAGGGAGGGCTGTAGGGGCTGGAGGAGATTACAGAGATAGGGATGAGTGTGGAGCTGGAGGTGGTTACAGAGATAGGGAGGGGGTGTAGGGGCTGGAGGAGGTTACAGAGATAGGGAAGGGTGTAGGGGCTGGAGGAGGTTACAGAGATAGGGAGGTGTGTAGGGGCTGGAGGAGGTTACAGAGACAGGGAGGAGTGTAGGGGCTGGAGGAGGTTACAGAGATAGGGAGGGTTGTAGGGGCTGGAGGAGGGATTTGAAAACAAGGATGGGATTTAATATCTAAGTGTTGCTGGGCCGGGAGCCAGTGATGGCCAGCGAGCACAGGGGGTGATGGACGAACAGGGCTTGGTGCGAGTTAAGACACAGGGGCAGCAGCATTTTGGATGAGCCCAAGTCAACAGAGGGTACACGTGAGACACCAACCAGAAATGCATTGGAATAGTCAAGCAAGAGGTAACAAAGGTATGGATGAGGCTTCCAGCAGCAACTTGGGCTGACTACAGAGAAGGTAGGAATTGAAAAACACCCATCTCACATTCCTTCAGTTGGAGTTGTGGGTAGGAAACAAAGGTTAACCACTATATCCAGAAGGGTTTTTACAAAAAAAAATGTTTGCTTCACTTACCATTGCTGTTTGAAGATAGGACTGCGAGCATAGTCTTTTTCTCAACCTCATTATTCTGCAGATCCCCAATGCTTGCAGGAGCAACTCCAGGCTTAATACCTTGAGGGGCAAGAGAAAACAGGCACTCTCAGAAAAACTACCCGTCAGATTCTCCGATGCACTTTTAAAACGGGCTTTCCGCCCCCGCCCCACCACCACCACCATCCCATAGGCCTTCAGGAGCAGCTAGCTGTTATTTCTGTGCTCCCAGTACTTCTGGTGCATGGCAAAAAGACGACACTCTTCTCTGGACCTTGAGAAAGAAAAAGTGGCCCGCAAAGATCCAGCACTATCTGGGGTGTGGATTCCACCACCCCCACCCCCACCCCCACCCCCATTCCCCAACCACGTCAGTCTGACTCTGGTGCCAAGCGTAGAGGGAATCTCCAGATGACTGCCCAGCAACAAAGCTTCACCAAGCGGGGTTAAGCAGCCAATCACATTGAGGGATTCTCTCAAGATGACTGATCGGGAAATCAGAATGTCCAAGCTCTTGAAGTATCTTCGCCAAATCAACATGGATTCAGGCAGGCAGCTACACAAGCTGACACAGCCAGCGAACTGAGCCAAAGATGAAATGAAATGAAACAAATCTTTCAACACACCACTTGGCAAGTACAAGATAGCAATTTAACACCACTGCTGGAACACAACTGAAAGAGTTTTGAACCTTTCAGGGCCCACCACTGTGGTTTCCCCTGATTCGACAGCTACCTTCTCAGCCCTGCAAACTCTCTGGGAGCTAATGCCGCCTAATCCTCCGTTCCAAACGATCCTGATCCACCTGTGGCCAGGTGGCTGTAGACAGTGGCAGGATTGCAAACCGGAGGCTGCGAGTGAATCGCAAAGTCATCTTCCAGCAAAGTATGAGCGCTGTAAGAATGCAAACAATTGCAGGGGCGCTCTCGCACGAATGCTGATGGTTGAAAGGAGACCTGCAGAGAAACACAAGACGCTGCAGAGAGCGCTTGGGCGGATGCCAGTCATCCGGGGAGAAGTGCCAATATTCGCAGGAGGAATCCCAAGGAGAATTAAACTGGCAGGAGTTTGTCAGGGATTCCCAGAAAGGAATCGGGTAGCAGGGTCCTCAGGAAGGTGCCCTTAGTTGCAGGCAGCCCTCCCCCGAGAGGATGTCTATACATGCTTGGGCCCTTGGGAATGTGTAATGAGCTGTGGTGGGGGTGCTCAAACACTGGAAAGATGAGTCTCACTGTCCCCATGTAGCAGGGTTACCAGAAGGCAGCAGGGAAATAGCGTGAGGTAGGTCAGAGAGCTAACACAGACATGATGGGCCAAATGACCTCCTGTGCAGTAACAATTCTGTGATTCGGTGATAAGGCTTTCCCTGCCACTGTTGCAGCCAAATGCAATCCCCCAAGCATTAGCCTGCGTTAGTTAGAGAGGGAGAGCATAGGAGATCCCGGTCCAAGGCTGAGCCATCATCCAACTAAAATCACTCATGGGTATGGTCATCAGGCTGTGTTAAGGTACCACAAATGCCCAAGCTTAAATGGCCACAAGGAGGCTACTTGACCCATGTTTGGGGGCGGGTGGTGGTGTGTGTGTGTGTGTGTGTGTGTGTGTGTGTGTGTGTGTGTGAGAAAGAGAGGGGCAGAACACACTTAGCAATTGGGAGTGGCAACCAGAGCTCCTCTCCCTTGGGAACGAGCACCGAAACAGTTCGTAACTCCGCTGCTGAGACCAGCTGACCCAGCTCGGGACGAGTCACTGAACAAAGGACACTTTCTTTAGATCTTCTCAAATTACCTGTGCTGGAGTTATTGGTCGCTGACAGCAGCATCCCACCACCGGTATCATCCACAACATCGTCTTCTATGAGCTGCCACGGTTCCAGCTCCTCCTCCTCACACTCCATGAAAAGGTCTGTATCCGCCATGCTGGTACCGCCTGAAAAAGAAGCGGAAAATAATATCTATTTCCCAGGAATGTGCAGCGACTGACCACACACTCAATCACACGCCGCTAATTTATGCAGGCCATTTTCCCCTTATTTTACAAGCCTGACTTGGCTGAAAACCTTTCTGGTTTCTGCTCCCCACAAGCATGGTCTTACTTCTGGGACTCCTGGGAAGGAGTAACAACTTCTGTTCACCTGTTTAAATTATACAACATTGAACATTTTAAGAATAGTGCCAAGCGAGATCCATAATCATCAACCGCCTGCTGATTTAAACGTGAATCATTCACAATTTCACGTTACAGGTAAACGCATACACTGCCACCTTTTCAAATGTGAGAGCCTGTCAAACCCTTACTGGATTCTGATCTTCTCTACACTGATCCTTAAATTAACTGCAAAAACATCAGATGCACCGCAGCAATTCACCAAGCAACTCTCTTTTGACAACACTCCACCGACGCACAGTAGCAGCAGTGTGTGTACCATCTACAAGATGCACTGCAGAAACTCACCAAGGCTTCTTCAACAGCACCTTCCAAACCCATGACCTTTAACACCTAGAATCACAAGGGCAGCAGACACATGGGAAACACCACCACCTGCAAGTTCCCCTCTGAGCCACACACCATCCTAACTTGGCAATATACTAGCTGTTTCTTCACTGTCGCTGGGTCAAAATCCTGGCACTCCCACTCTAACAGCGCTGAGAGTACCCATACAATACACGGACTACAGGGGCTCCAGGTGGCGGCTCACCACCTTCCCAAGGGGGTAATTAGGGATGGGCAACAAACGCTGACCTAGCCAGCGACATCCATATCCAGTGAAGGAACCTAAGAAAATCCTGAACCATAGCTGCTTTAAATTGGAGCTACCATGAAACATCCAAATTCTATATTCTACTGTTCCTGAAAACACGTGGATGAAAACCAGAAATCTTAGCTACTTGCTGTGAGCGTTCAACATACTATGCTAAGTGTAGGTGCCAGAAGCTCAGCAAGAGAAATACCAGGGCAATACCTTGTACTACACCTCCACCCAATTCCCTCAGCAATGTGTATACTTGGAGGTAGCGCACCTCACTAATGAGTCTGAACACAAGCAGGCTCCTGTCTCCATGCAGCAGTACTCTGGCAATCCCATACCATTTACCTTGTGGAGTGTTTGGCCAGGTCTTCAACTGGTTTAGAATTTTAACACAACTGACACAACATGCATATTCTGGGCAACTCATCACCCAACTGTACCCATCATTCCAACTGTACACTTCTGAAAGCAGTATCAAGGCAAATATTGGGCGTCTCCTTGCACAACAGTGTCGAATATGGATGTACACTGGCGTGCAGGGATTCCCCAGCACATTTGGTCTCTCGAGCCTGTAGCAATTCCTCTGGCTGGGTCATGTGAGCTAAATGGATGACGGCCGCATCCCCAAAGGCATGCTCGATTGTGAGCTTGCTATTGGCACAAGACCAACTGTTCATTCACGTATACGATACAAGGCTGTCTGTAAGTGAGACCTCATGTTGACCAGGATCGGAGTCTATGCTTGGGTAGCCCTTGCTGCTGACCAGAGTGCCTGAAGACGAACAGTGAGGAGGGGTGTGGAAGAAGCAGAGGACAGAAGAGAGCCTGCCGGAAGGAAAAAACATCAGTCAACCTCAGGCCAATGCTACTCAGCTGCAGAAGGGACCGTCACTCCCAAATGGGCTTCTATAGCCACAGAGACAACATTCAATACAGAGGTGGTGATGCGCGCAGAGAATTGTCTCCTGAGACAGAGAGATTCCAAGATCACAGGCATTTGGTCATTTCATTTTTCCCCAAAGAGAATATCTTACAAGGTGCAGAGAATTTTCCAGCACAGAAACAAGCCATTCAGCCCCTCTGCTCCATGCTGGTGTTTCTGCTCCACACAAGGCTCCTCCCACCCCCTCTTCATCTCCCCCCCAACATGACCTTCTATTCTGCTCCCCCCCCCACACAAGTGGAAACATCTTCTCTACGTCGACCCTATCAAAACCCTTCCAGAATTTTAAAGACCTCGATCAGGTCACCCCCGAGCCTTCTCTTTTCTAGAGAAAAGAACCCCGGCCTGTTCAGCCCTTCCTGATGGTTATAACCTCTCCATCCTGGTATCGTCCTTATTAATCTTATTTTTTGCACCTCTTCCAGCGTCTCTACATCCTTTCTATAACATGGAGACTAGACTGTTCACAGTAACTCCAAATGCAGTCTCACTAAGGTTCGATACACTTTAACCTCACTGCACTGCTTTTCAATTCTAGTCCTCTAGAAATGAACACCTAGTATTTAGTTTGTTTTGTAAAAGATGCATAAGTGCTTTGTATGTCCACAGCTCTCCCATGAAGCAGCACTTCCATTTCCAACCACTAAACTAAATTTGAATTCTAATTTCCAAATAAAAGTCCTTCAGTATAAGTCAAAATACAAATATCAGAGCATTATTTTTGTACATTAAGAACAAAATTATATGGTGTGACACAAAGGGTATTTTTTTTAAAAAAGAGGATTTGCATTGTAACTCATCTATCGGTCTCTCACCTATATTTTGCTCCTTGACAGGTGAAGGCAAACGTTACGAATCAAATAATCTCCTTTGGTCCAAGCAATATGAAGCAAAGAGGTCACTACACTCACTCACTGAGCATAGTGAATACTTGTGCTTGGTAGAATTGACAACTGTCTCACCTCAGCAGCTGCTGTGTGCCACACAACTCCCATGAAAGTTTTCTGCGGTTACCGCCGACTGTTGCAGCAATAAAATTCACCCCGTGCTGCGATGGACCAATAGCCGTTCAGGCAAAAGTCACAACTCACCTGATCTGAGAGAAGACAAGCACACCCAACACTGTGAGCCCTGACTCTAACTAGAGATTTGCCAAACGTGCTCACAGTTGCTGGATTTACCTTCCAAGGTTCTGGCATCCTATAAATGAGCAGCCGATTCTGTGTTCGTTCAAAATGATGCATCATTTCCCCCGAGCAACCAAGTCAGCTGTGCCAGGAAACAGCAGAAATTAAACTCGCCAAACACGTCTCCTAACAGGCCTCGAAATTCTCTCACAATGAGTAACTGTGGAGTTAAAAAGCTGCAGATAACCCCAAAGAGAAATGGTTCTGCCCTACATCGCATCTCTGCATGGGTTTCCGGGCTTTATTCTCTCCTGGGTCTCGCAAACAAACACTGGTGTGGAACTGAGAATTTTTATGGGAAGGCCGCTCCTCCTAAGAAAACTACCATCTTCTGGGGAGATTTCGTTTCCAGTGACAGGGGGTGAGCAAAACGCCCCTCCAAATGTTGGCAATCCAGTGTCTTGCTGGATTGGCATCCTTTGCTCGATTCAGCACGACTTTGCCGGCACCTGTTCCCGAGGGCACTGTCGCACCCAAGCTCGTTACCCACCCGCATGTTTTGAGGCAAGGCTCTGGTGTCTAGGATAATGCAGTAAAACATCCTTAATTTCATCAACTTGGCTATGTTGTAAGGATCACATAACAGTGGGCGTGGTGCTGTGGCTCTCTCACAGAGCCACAATCTTCCAAACTTAAATGTTTGAAAACAGGAGCTGCAAATGATTGGGATTTAGAAACATAAGAACTAGGAGCAGGAATAGGCAATTCAGCCCCTCGAGCCTGTCCCACCATTCAACACGATCAAGGCTGATCTCATTTCGGCCTCAACTCCAATTTCCCGCCCTCTCCCCAAAACCTTTCAACCCATTACTAGTTAAAAATCTGTCTATCTCCTCCTTAAATTTATTCAGCGTCCTGGCATCCACTGCATTCCGAGGTAGTGAATTCCACACACTGTCCTTTCAAAAAAAAAAGGAGCACAATGAACCAGTTCAAATCAGTCTTCACTGCATGAATCCTTTAAAAATTAATTAAGAGAAATTTCAAATATCTACCGCCCTCCCCAACACCCCAAGCTCACAGGGCAGGTAATTACCTGCTGACCCATGTCTCAGCAATGCCGCTGGCTAACTGCTTCGAAAAGGTCCATGGTGACTGTGCCATGGACTGATTGGCCCATGTGCATCAGCGCAACAGGAGATAAATGAGGAGTAGGTCATTCAGCCCCACAAGCCTACTCCGCCATTTAATAAGATCATGGCTGATCGGATTGTGGCCTTAACTCCACTTTCCAGTCTGTCCCCCCATAACCCTGAACTCCCTAGTCAATCAAAAATTTGTCTAACTCAGCCTTGAATATAGTCAATGGCCCGACCTCCAATGCTCTCTGGGGAAGAGAATTCCAAACACTAATGGCCCTCAGGGAAAAATATCCTCCTCATCCCCAGCTTAAATGGGAGACCCCTTACCTTTGAAGTGTGTCCCCTAGTTCTAGATTACTCCACAAAGAGTAACATCTTCTCAGTGTCCACTATGTCAAGTCCCCTCAGAATCTTATATGTTTCAATAAGATCGCCTCTCATTCTTCCAAACCTCAATGGGTATAGGCCCAACCTGCTCAACCTTTATTCATAAGATAAGCTCCCTTCATCCCCGGAATCAGCTTAAGTGAACCTTCTCTGAACGGCCTTCAATGCAAGTATATCTCAGCTTTAAGGAGACTAAAAAAACTATACAAGGATCTCGAGGTGCGCTTTCACCAATATCCTGTACTGTTAGAGCAAGACTTCCCTACTTTTATACTCCATCCTCCTTGCAATAAAGTCCATTTGCCTTCCTAATCACTTGCTGTACCTGCACACTGACTTTTTGTGATTCGCCCAGATCCCTCTGTACCAAGGCATTCTGCTGTCTCACTCCATTTAAATAATATTCTGCTTTTCTGTTCTTTCAACCTTTATCGAATGCCTTTTGGAGATCCGAATAAGCCACATCTACTGGTTCACCTTTATCCCTTTATCCTCCCTCTTTGTTACATCCTCAAAGAACTCTAATAAATGTGTCAAATACGACTTTACCTTTCATAAACCATGCTGACTCTGTTCAATTGTTATTATGCTTTTCTAAACATCCTGCTACCAGCAGGAGGATAAAGAGTGCGAGCTGCTCCATGATGAAAGGCAGTGTACACCAAATACATCAAAATGGCGCTAAATCTGGCTCAGGCTCCAGATTCATGACATCAGTAACAATGGCGTGAATAAAACTGTTCCTTTCTCACACCAACATTCACAGCTACACAAAGTTGTTCATCCCAACGATTCAGACACATCTACACTATTGACAATTTGGTTCATTCAAGACTGGGTTTCGCTTGGGTGGAGTGGGTGGGGTGGGGGGGGGGGGGGACCTGTACTTTCTTCTCAATTATTACTGAAAAGAGAAACATGTTGTTGAAGCTTTTCGTTTTGCACTCATCAGAGCAAACAAGAATGCCAAATTTCAGACAATCACAACAATTGATACTACAGGAGAAAAGGCTGCTGATTGGTAGGCAAGTCAACTCCAATTGACCAATGTTGGCCAGACTTATTTAAGGATGGCAGGTTTCCTTTCCTAAAAGGACATTAGTTTTTCTAACAACCCGGTAGTTTCACGGTCACCGTTGCCGAGACGAGCTTATTCCTGATTTATTTAACTAATTTAATTTAAATTCCGCCAGCTGCTGCGATGGGATTTGAACTCGGGCCCTCTGGGCTTTCCAGGCCTCCGAATTACTAGTCCACTAACAGAACCACTACGCTACAAAAGATTCACATAATTGATAGAGAGTTATAACCAAAGGTTGTCCTTCATCATTCAGGCATTACACAGCGTTTACAGCACAGAAACACACCAATCCACCTGACAGAATTAGGTCATTTAAAAAATGATTAAGAAGATTTGTTTCCTGTATCTTCGAAGTTGTGGAAGGTTTTACAGGCTGATATGAGGCTGACAGGCTATAAGGTTTCACGGGTTCCTGTAATCTGAACGTTATGTTGAGCGCGCATCCCACTGGATGTCACCCCGGAGTTCGGGGCAGAGCTCTAGTCCCTCAGGAGCAGGAGGCTATTCAGCCCCTTGAGCCTTTTCCACCATTCAAATGAGATCATGGCTGATCTGTCACCTAACTCCGTCTACCTGCCTTTGCCCCGTGTCCCTTAAAACCTTTGCTGGATTTTTTAATCATCAACCTTAGTCTTCAAATTAACAATTCATCTAGCATTAATTGCCGTTTGTGGAGGAGAGTTTCAAACTTCCACCACCTCTTGTGCGGACAAGTGTTTCCTAATTTCACTCCCAAAAGGTCTGGCTTGAATATTTGGTCTCTGCCCCCTTGTCCAAGACCATCGCCCCCCCGACCAGTGGAAGTAGTTTTCCTCTATCCACCCCATCAGTTCCCCTTCAAAAACCTCAATCAAAATCCCACCCCCTGCCTTAACCGTCTACATTCTAGCGAACACAATCCTAGTTTGCGTAATCTCTCCCTGCAATTTAACCCTTGCGGTCTGCGTATCATTCTGGTGAATCTACCCTGCACTCCCTCCGGGGTCAATCTCTCCTCCCCAAGGTGTGGAGCCCAAAACCGCTCTCAGCAACTCCAGGTGTGGTCTAACCAGGAATTCACACAGCTGGAGAACAACTTCTACCCCCTTGTATTCGAACTCTCTAGAAAGTCCAACATGCTGTAAGGCTCTTTAGTCATTTTCGGTGCCTAACCACGGCATTTTAATTATCTGTGCGCACATGAACCCCTATGCCTCTTTGGATCTGCACCTGTTTCTAGATTTTCACCATTTGTAACATCTCCAGCAGTCAGGGCAGTTTGACAGGGGCTTTGCATGCTACAGCTTCAAACTCAGAGACAGGAATGTTAGCATCAAGTCAAAAGTCTCCCTTCACATATTCGGGGAGTATGAGAGACTGTCTAATTATGCAGCGTACTCTGTAAATTATTTTAATATCTGAAGGCCACCAGAAGTCCATATTTTTCTTGAGGTATTAGCTGGGGGTGTAACTGAGAGCCAGACCTGTACACAAACGCAGAACTGCACAGCATTCTTTTGTCTCAAATGTTGAATAGGGAAGGAGCGAAGTTCATAAAATGCCCAATGAGCACTTCATAAGGAGTGCTGCATAAGCCAGACATCGAGCCGGGCCGGAGACAGAGAGGTTCTCAAACGGTGTCCAGCCACAACCAGGACCAGACTCTCATGTTCAGGCTTTTGCATCGACATGTGTCTGAAAGCGCTTTACATTAACCCTAGCCTTCCGTTTACATTAACCATAAGCTGCCTGTGCCCAGCAAACACTGGGGCTGGGCCAACATGCAAGGTCTGAAGGAGCTGAATAATTGACGGCATTCCGCCACAGTGCATTCCACATGAGCTCACATGACAATGACCGCACTTCAAGTAGTTAATCGTGGGTGAAACACTTCCATTGGACGACAAGCTAAGGAGTGCAAAGCTTTCCTTCAAATCCTCACAGCCTTTTTACTTTCAGGATTTGCTTTTTCCAATTTTGATTTTAAAATTACACCCCCCACATTCTGGATTTCCCCTTAGAAAGATCAGCCAGGCAGCTTTTTTCTTTATATTCATTCACGGGATGTGGGTGTCACTGGCTGGGCCAGCATTTATTGCCCATCCCTAATTGCTCAAGGAGGTGGTGGGTGAGCTGCCTTCTTGAACTGCTGCAGTCCCTGTGGTGTAGGTACACCCACCGTGCTGTTAGGGAGGGAGTTCCAGAATTTTGACCCAGCGACAGTGAAGGAATGGCCGATATATTTCCAAATCAGGATGGTGAGTGGCTTGGAGGGGAACTTCCAGGTGGTGGTATCCCCTGTGTCTGCTGCCCTTGTCCTTCTAGATGGTATGAGTGGTGTGTTTGGAAGGTGCTGTCGAAGGAGCCTTGGTGAGTTCCTGCAGTGCATCTTGTAGATGGTACACACTGCTGCCACTGTGTGGTGGAGGGAATGAAAGTTGAAGGAGGTGACTGGGGTGCCAATTGAGTGGGCTGCTTTGTCCTGGGTGGTGTTGAGCTTCTTGAGTATTGTTGGAGCTGCACTCATCCAGGCAAGTGGAGAGTATTCCATCACACTCCTGACTTGTACCTTGTAGATGGCGGACAGGCTTTGGGGAGTCGGGAGGTGAGTTACTCACCGCAGGATTCCCAGCCTCTGACCTGCTCTTGTAGCCACTGTATTTATATGGCTGGTCCAGTTCAATTTCTGGTCAATGCTAGCCCCCAGGATGTTGATAGAGGGGGATTCAGCGATGGCAATGCCATTGAGCGTCAAGGGGCGATGGTTAGATTCTTTCTTGTTAGAGATGGTCATTACCTGGCACTTGTGTGGCACGAATGTTACTTGACTGTTGTCAGCCCAAGCCTGGATATCATCCAGCTCTTGCTGCATTTGGACATGGACTACTTCAGAATCAGAGGGGTCGCAAATGGTGAACATTTTGCAATCATCAGCGAACATCCTTACTTCTGCCCTAATGATGGAAGGAAAGTCATTGATGAAGGAGCTGAAGGTGGTTGGGCCAAGGACACTACCCTGAGGAACTCCTGCAGTGATGTCATGGAACTGAAATGACTGACCTCCAACAACCACAACCATCCACGTAAGTGCTAGGTACGACTCCAACGAGTGGCGGTTTCCCCGATTCCCATTGACTCATTTTGCCAGGGTTCCCTGATGCCACACTCGGTCAAATGCTGCTTTGATGTCCAGGGCAGTGATTCTCACCTTGCCAGTCCTGTTGTTTTTCAGCTGTGAATGCTCTGGGTTGTCTAACGAGTAAAGAAGCCTACTCGCCTACTATCTGTGCCATGGAAAACCACGCCAAGTTTGAGAGCACTTCTCAGGCTCATCTGTGGAGCCATATCCAGAGGAGCAACTCCAGGCCACGGCACAAGAAATATACAGTGCCTGCTCTTATCACAGTGCACGGATACTGCTACTTGTCAGCCATGGCTCGGTGAGTGGCATCCTAGCCAATGAATCACAAGGTTCCAGGTTGAACTCCCATTCTAAGGCTTGAGCACAAAAATCAAGGCTGCCACTCCAGTGCCAGTGCTGAGGGAGTGCGGTACTGCCAGAGGTGCCACCTTTTGAATGGAATGCTAAACCAAGGCCCCATCAGCCTGCTCGAAAGGATCTAAAGGATCCCACGGCACTGTTTCGGAGACGAGCGGCAGCAGCAGCATCGGAGGGGGTTCTCCCCAGTGACCTGGGACCAATATTTATCCCTCAATCAACATCATACACATAAAAAAGCAGATTACCTACTTTGCAGTTGGTGGGGGAGGGGGGATTTGCTGAGCACAAGTTAACAAACACATTAGAACAGTGACTACACTTCAAAAATATTCCATTGTCTGTAAGGTGCGCCGAGACATCCAGTGGTCACGAGAGGTGCTATATAAACGCAAGCTTTTCTTTCTATCTAGCCCTGATGTCTAACAGTGCACCTGCGGCCTTCTACAACCAGTGGTCACCCGAGGGACAGGCACAGTGGACAACAGTGGTAATCTTACTTAAGTGTCTTAATTGACTGCTTTGGTAGGTTCAGTTGTGTGCCCGTAAACCTCTGGCTTCCACATAGTAAAACTGAGAGAGCCCCGTCACATCAAATCGGCACAGAAACATCTCATCAATTAATGCCAGAAATATTGCCAATATGCCTGTAATATTTTGTACCAAATTCCCAATTTCAGTGTACATCTGTGTCGCTGATCATACAATGCTGAAGATTACCCTATAAATCATGGCACTTCTGAATAAATCTGAGACCCCTCCTCCACCAACACTCTGCATTGCCAAAACACATGTTAGGACCCAATAGGTTTTGTTGACGGATGTTAAATATCAAGTAGTTTAAGGTAATAAAGTGAACAGATGTTGGGTATTGATTAGTTAATTATACTCAAACATGTATATAGAGAAGGGTGAGCCAGCACTGGGTGCCTTCCGCAGCTATGTTCGCAGCCAGGTGTCCTTGGAGAAGGAGCACGCGGCATCTACCAGCATGATCGAGGCTTTCCGTGCTCGGTGGGCACCACAGCATTTGGGGTGCTTTTTAGAACCTTTCAATCACACTTTGGCCTGATGTTCGTAAGTTTCCTTTAACATTTGACTTTAGGTTCACAGTGTCCCTTAAGGGGCTGCATCGTGTTTTGTCCCTCATTTCTCCTAATTTAGTTTAATTGGTTTGATCAAAAGAAAAGCACTGGGTGCCAGTTAAAAGTGGACAAGTAAGCTCTGTGGTGAGCAATAAACAGTCTCTACCAAAGCATCCTAGTCTCAGTGCTTTCTTCACAACCAGGCCTGGGATTTTCCTGACAACGCTAACTATTCAGCAGTTCCTGTCCGACACACTTCAGACCTCTCACAAGGATTCGAACTTCCAGGTCGAGAGTAAATATGTGTACACGAAAAAAAACCTTTCCGCAAACAGAACGCACCAGAGCCACAATATCTACAGGCTCCTAACTGAGCTTTCCACAAACAAAACCTGGATGTCAACTTAATTGCTCGCATGCCCTGTCATCTCACCTTGCAGCCTTGAAGAGACATAGACCCAGACCTCAGCAGCTGCAGGATACATTGCGCACTTTATACACACAATGCGCCAGCCCTTACACCAACAGTGACACAGGCAAGCTATCCGATAATAAATACAGAAACCTGTGGCTTCTGGTCCATCATATCGTCAATCAACATTTCTTCTTTTCTCTTTCAAAAAAAAACAGCCACCAACACCTCTTCAAAACTGCGACACAAAAATGCAAATTATCGTGCGAGGTCTGACGGGCGATAGACAGAAATTGGCGTGCAGATTACGATTCAGCAGGATCTGATATTATTTGCGCAGTCACTAGTTTTATTCAGCACGAGTAATGGTGATGATAGCGATTGGGAGAAGATGCTAGTTTCAAACGAGTGCAGGAAGCACCCATGGAAAAGATTCAAGGGGAGCAAGAATATCGCACCCTGTAACTTCAACAAAACATAAAAATTGTATTTGCTGCTTTTTTGAGAAAAAGTGATGCTTTTGCCCAAGACCAGTCTTGGACGAATTAACCTCGGGCTGACCTTCCATTCCAGCTTCCCTCACGAACTGATCTGGAAATTCTGTTCACTCAACAGCTAGAAGTTTCACACTGTCCTATAATACATTCTGTATTGCATGGTTCAATACAAAGGTGTTACTACTTAGAATTACCACAATCGAGATCACTGTCAGCTCTGAAGAAGGGTCATACAGACTCGAAACGTCAACTCTGTTTCTCTCTCCACAGATGCTGTCGGGCCTGCTGAGATTTTCCAGCATTTTCTGTTTTTGTTTCCGATTTCCAGCCTCCGCAGTATTTTGCTTTTATCACTGACGGATCTGTTTTTATAAGAACATTCGGATCTGGTGCATTTCCGTCAAGTGCACACACACAAAAAAAAAACAATTGACAGTCCTACATTTGACTGTCTCAAGTTCAAACTATTTCCTCTCTCCTCAGTTGCGTAATTATTGTTAAACTGAAGGCTAACTTATTCCAAGCAAACATCCTGCAACTTAACTAACGTAGAGCGTTCTTCTAACTACTTTAAAAACAATCATAAATGAGTTGTGACATGGAATAAAACTTTGCAGTCAACATCTCGGGAGATTCATTACTTTGAACAATAACACTTTATAGGGTGAATGAAAAATTCCAACTTTAAGGGAAAAAAGTGTCCTCTCCATCGTAACATGAGCAATGCCATGGAAGATCTACAAACATTTACAACAATGTATTGTATCCAGAACTTGCATTATTACTGTGTCTCCTTGATCTTAGCATGAGCAATGCTACAGAAGATAAATGATAATGGCTTGTATCCAAAACTTCTGTCACTACAAACGACATGTCATCTCCATCTTAACAAGAGCAATGCCACTGGTGATCTACAAATATTCATAATAATGCCTTGTGCCCAAAACTCAAGTTATTCCAAAACATGTGCCCTCTTCATCTTAACAAGAGCAATGCCACAGAAAATCTACAAACATTTAGAACAATGCCATTGCGTTAAAAAGTCCTGTCAATACAAACTGTGTCCCCTCCATTTTAACATGAGCAATGCCACCGACGATCTACAAACTTCTGTAACAATGCATCACGGCCAAAACTCATGTTATTGCAATCTAAAGTGCCCCCTCCATCCTAACAAGAGCAGTTTCACGGAAAAGTCTACAAACATTTATCATAATGCATAGCATTCAAAACACCCGTCAATACAAACTGTGCACCTTCTTCAACCTGACATGAACACTCCCACAGCAAATCTACTGTACCACAAACGTTCTTCTCCTAAAGCTGTTAGCGTTTGACGGTTAAACTGCAAAGCTGTAACCAAGTTTACAGTTATCAACAACTACAATGCGTGAATCTGCCCCAAGTTCGCGCCAAAATCAAGGCTGCTCAGGCCACCATTTTGGAAAAGAAAATCCCGGTTGTGAAATAAATCCAAATGGCATTCTGGGTATGAAAATACGTACACATGCAGGTTAGAGAAGCACCGAGCTCCTGACGCACACAGAGCGCCACCAAAAAAGCTAACTGCGACACGGCAGAACTTTTACGAGGCTCCTTAACCCTCAGATTGGAGGTGCCAGGGTAAAACTGCCTCCTGCACCAATACATTCAAGAACACTTTTTGCTCCGGCAGAGCATCTTCACCCTTCAAACCCCAAACTATTTTAAGCACCTTTCACATCCTCTTACGAACTCGCAACTCAACGCCACACAGGTTACAACATCTTAAAATTTGCCGCCAAAAACAAAACAAAAAAAAAAATCCCCTTTGAAACGGCTTTAACAAAATGGCGCAGGGAGCACGCCGATCCGCCCGGCAGAACGAACACTGCTATCTATTCCAGCCACGGCGAACGAGGATAAGTCCTTCCCGTCGCCAGGTGCCGACAGGGGTGGGGTGGGGGTGGTGGGCGACTTCCGGCAGTGGCGCCAAATTCTCCGCAAAGCAACGCCCACGGGAGACGCCCGCCGCCGCCGCCGCGCTTTCCTCTCTTCAGCTGCCGCGCCGGCGAAACCCGACCGGCGCGGGAAGCGTTGCCGCTCGCCCCTGGTGCCGGCCCCGCCGGCTCTCTCCCCCCCTCCCACTTCCCTCGCGGACGGTAAGAAGATCCCGAGCGTTTATCCGATTCCATTTCGAACGCTCGCCACCCCCCTACCCCACCCCAACGCCGCCCGACGGCGGGTCTTTCCGAGGAAAAGGGGGGGGGGGGGGGTGGAGATTAAGAAAAGAAAAATTATCCTTATTTTGAGGGGTGGGGGGGGAGGGGGGGGGGGGGCGGGAAGAAGGAAGGGGGAAAAGAAAAAAAAAGCAACGCAGGGAAAAGGGGTAAAAATAAAAGGAATCACTTGGCAAAATGATGCACCCCATTCCCAACTGGCCTTTGGAAAAACAATACCTGAGAAAGGCAGGGAGATTTTTGTTTTTGGAGAGGGGGGTTTAAAAGAAAAAGAAGAAGAAAAAAAATGCATGCATTAGAGATATTTATATATATATATATATATTTATAGTTAATTAAAACAAAGAGAATTTACCTGGATTTTTTTTTTTTGCTTTATATTCCTTGGGAGGAGGTGGTGTTGATTGGGGGGGGGGGGGGGTGGGGAGAGAAAAAAACAATAAAGAGCAAAAGAGAAAAAGTCTTTGCACTTTAAGCTAAATGCAGCTGGCCGCAGTCAGACATGTTTTTTTTTAAGGGGGGGGGGGGGGGGGGGAGAAGAGAGGAAAGGGAATTAAAAAAAAAAGGGGGAGGGAATTGAGAGAAAAAATTGGGAGAGGGAGGGAGTCAGAAAATAGTCCCTGGGTGGCATATGAGGTGGGGAGGAGGGTTTAAAAGATAAATAAATAAATCGGCGTGTTTTTTTTTTCGGGATAAAAACGGCCGCATCCGATAGGGGAGCCCCGATTTGTGGGGGAAGCTGACAGAAAGCCGGGGTTTATTCCGAGTTTTCACCCCCCTCCCCCCATCCTCCTCCTCCTCCTCCTCCTCCTCCTCACGGGTCTTGTCGTCGTCTCCCAACCGACCGACCGACCGACGGAGCGAGCGAGCGAGCGAACGGCCGGGCCTTCCAAGATGGCGGCCGCGCCCCTTCTTCTCCTTCTAACCGCCACCAGCCGCCCACCTCCCCCCCCCACGGCGGGAAACTTAACAACACACAACAACAAAAAAAAAATAAACCTCTCCCCACCACCCCCATCCCTATTCCCATGAGAGAGGTTCCCCTCCCCCACCCCACACACCCACCCCCACCCCCCCACCACCACCCCACCGCCGGCCGAAAGGGGTCGACCGCTGACAGAAACCATCACCCCCTCCCCCCCGCCCCATTCTCCTCTCACCTTCGCCGTCTTCTTCGTCAAAAAAAATTATGGTTGTTGTTAGGAGGAGGAGGAGGAGGAGGAGGAGGGGGGGGGGGGAAGGGGTTCGACGTCGAACTATTTTCTTTCTTCCATCCCAACGATCGCGCGCGCGCGAGGACTGCACCACTTCCGGTTTCTCACACCCCCCCCCCCCCCCCTTTACTCCTCACTCCTCACCTACCTCGCGCGGACTTCTACAATCGCTTGAGGTCACTTCCTGCCAGCCCAGGGTAAGCAGCAACCCCACCCTCCCCATACCCCTTCCTCTTCCCCTCCCTCCCCTTCCTTCCCCTTCCCCTCCCCTTCCTCTTCCCCTTCCCCCTCTTCCCCTTCCCCTCCTCTTCCCCTCCCCCTCACTTCCCATTCCCCTCCCATCCCCACAGGTTGTCCACTTCCTTTGGCCACCCATCCCCCCCCCCCCCCCCCCCCATGAAAGTTAAATCGAGCGGAACCTTTCCTTTCCATCATTCGATGTGGATTGGGTGGTCCGCATGTTGACGTCACAGACGGAGGCCATTTTGAACGCCCTCCCCCAACCCCAGCTGTGCCCCCCCCTTCCCTACAATCCGGGCCGTCTCGCAGCCCCTCCATCGTCTTGCCCGCAACCCCCTCATTTCTCCCTTGCAACGTCGATCCGCCTTCCTCCTTAAACGCATCCTTGCCCTCTGCCTCTCTGTGGCGGCGAGTTCCACCTTCCCAGCTCCGCTCCCCAATGGCCGCAGGTGAAGATGTCTCTCCCGACGTCTCCCCCACGCCCCCCCCCCCCCGCCCCCAACTCCGGACCTGGTCTCCCTCCTCTGCACCGCCTGCAAACTCGCCTCGTAGGAACGTAGGACTTAAGGTAGCCACCATGGCGATGCAGGAAATTTGGCACTCAATTTGTGCACAGCTCGCTCCCACAAACAACGACCTCATGATAATTGGATAATCTGCTTTATTCATTCATGACTGTCTTCTGACAACTCTTAGCTTTGGTCTTCCCCACAAGCGCAAACATCTTCTCTGCATCTGCCTTATCAAGCCCCTTCCTCAGTTAAAGACCTTGTTCAGACGACGCCTCAGCCCTTCCTTTTCCGAGAAAATCTTTTATAATGTCGCATATAATGTCAATCGGTGCCTTAATTGTCAAAATAATATTGGTGGGATTTTAGCCAGTTCCTCCATGGGTCACTACTCCAGCAACACAACCACTATGTTACCATGGGGCAAGGAAGTTATGCTGAGGCTTTTGTAAAACTCCAGTTAGGCCACAACTAGAGTATTGTGTCCAGTTCTGGTCACCCCACTCTAGGAAGGATGTGAGGGCCCTTGAGAGGGTGCAGGGGAGATTTACCAGAATGGCTCCAGGGAATGAGGAGTAGGTTGGAGAAGCTGGGCTTGTTCTCCTTGGAGCGAAGGAGATTGAGGAGAGATTTGATAGAGGGGTACGAGATGATGACAGGTTTAGGTAAGGTAGACAAAGGAAAGCTGTTCCCATTAGCTGATGGTACAAAGTCTAGGGATGCAGATTTAAGAGTGTGGGCAAGAGATGTAGAGGGGCAAGCGAGGATGAACTTTTTTTACACAGCGAGTGGTAATGAGCTGGAACTTGCTGCCTATGAGGGATGAATGATTTCAAAAGGACATTGGGGTTGGGCACTTAAGGGGAATAAACTTGCAAGGCCAGGAGATAGAGCAGGGCAATGGAATTGATTCAATTGCTCTACAGAAAGCTGGCATGGACTTGATGGGCCAAATGGTCTCCTGCTGTGTTGTTATGACTCTATGACCCCATGTTTGCTGTAGTTTATAGAACTCTTCAAAAAATAAAATCACCAAATGTTGAGGACAAACACCCTTGATACTTTGCCTCAGAGAAAGCTACTGATAACTATGCTCTCGTGCTCGGAAACCACAGATGTTGTTGGCAACTGCATTCAACTATTCTGTGCACCTGTGCTCACGCGTTCAGAAACCACAGATGTTGTTGGCAACCGCATTTAACTATTCTGTGCATAAATAGCCTGAGGAAGCATTGTCTTTTGTTTTAAAGTAAACATTTCAATGAAGTTACAAAGAGACACAGACTTAAACATAATTTTGATGGCAGTTTTATTTTGTTTCTCGGTAACAGAGATTTCTGTTTCCCCCTAAAAAAAAATTTCAGGAGATTGGAAATTTCAGTTACTGAGAAACAAAAAAGTGTACAATTTCTTTTTCTCTTTCAGTATTTTGAGCGATTGCATTGCTTCACCCATTTTTATTGATAGTTTTCCACAACTTCTTTGTAAATTATTCATTCTCAGGATGTAGAGTTCACCAGGATATCCAGCATTTATTGCCCATCCCTAATTGCCCCTTGAGGAGGCCACCATCTTGAATGCAACTGAGTAGCTTGCTGGGCCATTTCAGAGGGCAGTCAGGTGTCAACCACATTACTGTGGATCTAGAGTCGCACACAGACACAATCACAGGAATAGACACTGTTCTCAGCAGCCGAGAGCGAGAGTTCAGATAGCTGCATTGCCTGCCTGGTGCCAGGATTCGGGACATCTCCTCAAAGCTGGCCGAGAGGAACTTGCGGCAGGGGTGAGGGGATCTAGTGGCCATGGTCCACATAGGTACCAACGACATAGATAGGTCTAGGAGAGAGGTTCTGATGAGGGAGTATGAGCAGCTAGGGGATAAATTAAAAAGCAAAACCTCAAAGATAATAATCTCTGGATTATTACCTGAGCCACGAGCAAATTGGTGCAGGCTAAATCAGATCAGAGAGTTAAATCTGTGGCATGGGAGAAATGGGCTTTGATTCATGAGGCACTGACACCAGTACCGAGGAAAGAGGGAGCTGTACCCTTGGGATGGTCTTTACCTGAACTGTGCTGGGACCATAGTTCTGATGAGTCATATAACTAGGGCAGTACAGAGGGCTTTAAACTAGGATTGAGTCTGTGAAGATGTGATAGATTAAATAGAGAAGACAAGGCAAGAGAGCAAGATGGCAATAAGGAAACCTGGTTCTGTATCTGAATGCATTTGTAACAAAACAGATGAACTGACAGCACAAATAGAAATATATATATTCATTTGGTAGTACCGAACTTGAATATTGCTGAAAAAAGAGACATGTCGCAGCTTTGCGTCTTGCACTCATCAGGACATTCACAAGAATACCAATATAAGGGAAAACAACAATTTATACTGCATGAGAAGAGACGATGATTGATTGGCAAGTGGATTCTGATTGGTAGAGGCATTACCATGGAGATTGTCAGTTTGTCACCATTGCAATGCAGGAAATTTGGCAGTCATTTTGCACACTGCTAGCTCCCACAAACAGCAACGTGATGATAATCGGATAATCTGTCTTATTCATTCATGACTGTCTCGTGACAGCCCTTATCTTTGGTCTTCCCCACAAGTGCAAACATTTTCCCCACATCTGCTTTATCGAACCCTTTCCTCATTTAACAACGTTGTTCAGGTGACCCCTCAGTCGATTGTCAGTTGGGCTCGCAATGTGACGCATTTGCGTGTACTGGAAGCTACATATATTAATGCACGGGGCCCTGTTCTTTGCAGACAGAAAGAACGTGTACACACATTGTACACACATTTCAGCTAAACAAAATAATTGACAGCCATTCGCTGACTCATTCCTCAGGGCAATGCATTGACCAATCAGGGTCAAGATGTCTGGTTTAAATTTCAGACAATGCTTGGCGGTTAACTGACAGTCACCATCACTGGATGTGTCTCCATGACAACACCTGTACCAGTCACAGTCCACTTGCCAACCAATCAGCACTCTCTTCTCATACAGTGTAAATTGTTGTTTTTACTCTTATATTGGTTTTCTTGCAAAGTGTCCAAATGGGTGCAAGAGGAAAATCTTTGAAATGTCTCTTTATTCAGCTTTACTCAAGAAATAAATATATATGATCTGCTAGCCATTACAGAGACATTGCTGTAGGATGAGAAAAACTGAGACCTGAATATTTAAGGGTATATGATATTGAGGAAGGTCAGGAAGCCAGGAAAAAGTGGTGGGGTAGCTCTGTTAATTAAGGATGACATTGGCTTAATAGAGAGATGGCCTCAGTTCCAGAGATCACGGTATAGAATCAATTTAGATAGAGATGAGAAATAGTAAAGGTAAGAAGTCATTTGGAGTGGTTTATAGACCCCTTAACAATAACCACACTGTAGATCGGGGTATACAGGAAGAAATAATGGGGGCTTGTGAAAAAGGTACAGTGATAATCATGGGTGATTTTAATCTACATATAGATTAAACTAAACAGATTGGCAAAGGTAGCCTGGATGATGAATTCATAGAGTGTTTTCAGGACAGTTTCTTTGAGCAACATGTTTTAGTGTTAACCAGAGAACAAGCTATACTAGGTCTGGTAATGTGCAATGAGACGGGATTAATTAATGACCTCATAGTGAAGGTGCCCCCTAGGTAACAGTGATCATAAAATGATTGAATTTCACATTCAGTGTGAGGGAGAGAAGAGTGGATCTAAGACTAGTGTTTTAATCTCAAATAAGGGCCATTATGAGGGATGAAGACAAAGCTGGCTAAAATGAACTGGGAAATTAGGTTAAGGGATAGGTCAGTAGAGATGCAGTGGCAGACATTTAAGGGGATATTTTAGGATATTCAGAATTGATACATTCCAGTGAGAAAGACTCTATGGGAAGGACAAACCATTCGTGGCTAACTAAGGAAGTTAAAGATAGTATCAAATTGAACGAGAAAGCATATCATTCCGCAAAGATGCGTGACAAGTCAAAAGATTGGACAGAATATAAAGAACAGCAAAGAATGACTAAAAGGCTAATAAGGAGGGAGAAATTAGAGTACGAGAGAAAGCTAGCTAGAAATATAAAAACAGATAGTAAGAGTTTCCACAGCTACTTAAAAAGGAAAACAGTAAGTAATGTAAGGGGGGGTGGGGGTGGGGGGGCATTGTATTGTCGCTGGATTAGTAATCCAGAGACCCAGGGTAATGCTCTGGGGACCCGGGTCTGAATCCCACCCCGGCATGACTTGACAATTGTGGTAAAAACCCATCTGGTTCACTAATGCCCTATTAGGGAAGGAGCTCCGTTGTCCTTACCCGGTCTGGCCTAGTATATGTTAACTCTTAAACACCCTCTGAAATGGCACTCAGTCGTATTAAACACGAAAAAGCCTCAAAGGAATGAAGCCGGGCAAAACACCGAGGCACCGGGAATGACAACAGCAAACTCAAGCCCTGTCGACCCTGCAAAGTCCTCCTTACTAACATCTGGGGGCCTAGTGCCAAAAGTTGGCACAGCTGTCTTACAGACTGGTCAGCAACGGTCTGACATAGTCATCCTCGCGGAATCATACCTTACAGACAATCTCCCAGACACCGCCATCACCATTCCTGCCCTGCTGGTGGGAAGGACATACCCAGCAGAGGTGGCGGCACAGTGGTGGACAATCGGGAGTGAGTAGCCCTGGGATTCATCAACAGCGACTCCAAACCCCACGAAGTCTCGTGGCACCAGGTCAAACATCAGCAAGGAAACCTCCTGCTGATTACCATGTACCGTTCCTCCCCCCCCCCCGCCAAGCTGATGAATCAGTGCTCCTCCATGTTGAACACCACTTGGAGGGAACACTGAGGGTGGCAAGGGCGCAGAATGTACTCTGGGTGGGAGACTTCAGTGCCCATCACCGAGGCTGTCTCGGTAGCGCCGCTACTGACCAAGCTGGCTGAGCCCTCAAGGACAGAGCGGCCAGACTGGGTCTGCGGCAGGTGGCGAGGGGAACAAGCAAGAGGGAAAAACATACTTGACCTCATCCTCACCGACCTGCCTGTATCGGTAGGAGTGACCACTGCACAGTCCTTTTCGAATACTATATACACAATTGTAGCTCAGAAAATGAAAACCTATAACTGGGCAGCTGGCTGCCTGCACAGTTCAAGTCAACGTATTTATCACATGTTTAGCATTTTTCTTTTAACAGTGACTGGGCTGTATCGAGTGCTGTATAACCTGATCCCCTTCCCCTCCACAGCCCTCTCCAGGAAAACATTCGCGGGACCTCACCTCACGCCACAGCCCCCTGAACCTTCAGCCATGGTAAATAATTGAAAGGCAAATTAAAGGAAATTTGCAGGGCTGCGGTGGGGCGGGGGGAGAAAGCGGGACAAACCGGACAGCTCTTTCAAAGAGCCAGCACAAGCACGATGGGTCGAATGGCCTCCTCCTGCGCTGGGTAATTCTACAAATAACAGCCAAGGGGTTAATTCGGTTCGAGGGATAATCTACAATCCGATGCAGAGAACGTTGCTGTCCATCGGGGTGCAAGCAAGACCTGGGAACGCTGAGCTATCGGATGAATTCTATCAGCGGCCAGGAAAGTCCCCTCCGCTCCCTGTGAATTTTATAATGTTTACCTGATGCCTGAGAAATTTGATCACAGGTTTTCACCTTACATCGAATTTCTCACAGCACAGAAACAGGCCATTCGGCCCCTCTGCTCCATGCTGGTATTCCTGCTCCACACGAGCCTCCTCCCACCCCCCTCTTCATCTCCCTCCATCAACATATCCTTCTATTCCTTTCTCCGTCATGTGTTTATCCAGCTTCCCCCTCCTTCAATGCATCTCTGTGATTCACCTGGACCACTCCCTGTGGGAGTGAGTTCCACGTTCTCCCCACTCTCTGGGTAAAGGAGTTTCTCCTGAATTTCCCATCAGCCTTATTAGTGGCTTTTACAAAAATTCTGTAATAGGATGTAAAGCCAGCAGTTGTTGCTCATCCCCAATTGCCCCCCACCTCTTTGTGGCTTGCTGGGCCATTTCAGAGGGGCAGCTAAGAGGCAACCATATTGCTGTGGGTCTGGAGTCACATGTAGACCAGACCAGGTAAGGACAGATTTCCCTTGGACATTAGTGAACCAGATGGGCTTTTACAACAATTGATGATAGTTTCATGGTCACTGTTACTAGCTTTCAACTCCAGATTTATTAATTGAATTTAAATTCCACCAGCTGTTGTGGTGGTGGGATTTGAACCTATGTAACCACCTGGTCCTCTAGATTACAGTGACATTCCCATTCTGCCACCATCTCCCCTATCTTTTATTGATAGCCCCGAGTTCTGGTTACACCACCTCCCCACAAATGGAAACTCCCTGTCTCTCGTTTATCGAAACCTATCATATTTTACAGACCTCAATCAGGTCACCCCCTCAGCCTTCCCCTCTACAGAAAAGAGTCCCCAGCCTGTTCAGCCTTTCCCAGAATGTATAACTTCACAATCCTGATATCATGCTTGTAAATCTTTTATTGAACGTTCTCCAACGCCTCGATATCTTTTTCAGCTTGTGTCTCCTTGCGAAACCATTAATGTACCTGTTACCATTTATGATTAAGCAAATTAAGCACGGTGTTTCTGTTGTCCTTGCCCCAAGGCATTTTCAGTAACAGGGACATTACGCTATACGTACCTGCCTTCAGTGACACCAGCACTAGAGGCCCTGTTTATTCATTTGCTTCTCAGTACGTGACCTTGTCTATTGCCCGGAATTAGGAAGTGCTGTTGACCATAGCTTAGTCAGTCCATTGCTCTCTTTCTCTCTCTCTCTGTGTCCCTTGGAGTCAGAAAATCGTGGGTTCAAGACCCCACTCGAGACCTGTGCACCAGTGACGCTCCCCAGTGCCGGGACTGAAGGAGCGCTGTGCTGTCGGATGGGTCATTAATCCAAGGGGGGGCCCATTGCTCACTTGGCCACCCTTTTGAAGAGGAGCAGGGTGGGTTCTACCCTGCATCCTCAGGACAATATTTATCCCTCAAAGCCACATGATTAAACACAGACTATCCAGGTGATGATCACATTGCTGCTTGCAGGAGCTTGCTGTGCGCAAATCAATGTTTCCTTCATTACAAGCGACTGCGCTTCTAAAAGTACTCTGTTGGCATATTGGGGAGATGGTGGCGGAGCAGTAATGTCACCGGGCTAGTAATCCAGAGACCCAGGCTAATGCTCTGGGGACATGGGTTCAAATCCCACCACGACAGCTGGTGGAATTTAAATTCAATAAATAAATCGGGAATTGAAAGGGGACCCTGACAACTATCATCGATTGTCATCAAAACCCATCTGGTTTACTCCCTTTAGGGAAGGAAATCTGCTGTCCTTACCCGGTCTGGCCTACATGTGACTCCAGACCCACAGCCATGTGGTTGACTCTTCAACTGCCCCACTGAAATGGACTTGCAAGGCCACTCCATTCAAGGGACCATCTCTGGATTATTACCTGAGCCGCATGCGAATTGGCATAGGGTATGTAAAATTAGAGTGATGAATATGTGGCTCAAAGGCTGGTGTGGGAGAAGTGGATTGTGGGGCACTGGCACCAGTCCTGGGGAAAGTGGGGGCTGTGCTGTTGGGACCGTCTACACCTGAACCATGTTGGGAGCTGTGCTCAACAAGTCCCATAACTGGGGAAGTAGAGAGGGGTTTAAATTAAATAGTGGGGGCAAGGGATAAAATTTGAGAAGATGTGGTAAATCAAAGAGCAGAAAAAAAGATGAAAGGTATTAAAGTGGGAAATGATAAACAGACTGTGACAGGAAGGTACACAAAGCACAAATCTATGAGTAAGTCAGCAGATAAGGCTAGAGGTTACAGAAATAATAAAAGGACAAAACAAATGCACATAACATTCGAAACAAAACAGATGAACTGATAGTGCAAATAGGAATAAATAAGTACGATCTGATAGCCATTAGAGACATGGCATAGATTAGGACCCAGATATTGAAGGGTATGTGACATTTAGGAAGGACAGGAAGTTAGGAAAAGGTGGTGGGGTGGCTCTGTTAATTAATGATCGTATCAACACATTAGAGAGGGATGACCTAAGTTCAGGAAACCAAGATGTAGAAACAGTTTGGGTAGGGATGAGAAATGATAAAGGGAAGAAGTCACTTGAGGAAGGGGTGTACAGGCCCCCTAACAGTAATCATACAGTATGTTGGGCTATAAAGGAAGAAATAATGGATGCTTGTCAGAAAAGTATGGCGCTAATCATGGGAGATTTTAATCTACATGTAGACTGAGAAAATCAGAGCCTAGGTGAGGAACTTATAGAATGTTTTCAGGATAGTTTCTTGGAACAGCATGTTCTGGCACCAACCAGACAGCAAGCCTGGTATTGTGCAACAAGATAAGATCAGTTAATAACCTCATATTGAAGGCACTCCGTAATATGATTGAAGTTTATATTCAGTTTGAGGGAGAGAAGAGTGGGTCCAAGACTAGTGTTTTAAACTTAAATCAGGACAATTATGAGGACATGAAAGCAGACCTAGCTAAAGTGAACTGGGAAATTACATTAAGGGATAGGTCAATAGAGATGTAGTGGTGGACATTTAAGGGGATGTTTCAGAATACACAGAATAGATACATTCCAACGAGAAAGAGAAACTCCAGCAGGTGGACCCACCATCCGTGGTTAACTAAAGAAAAATAATATAATTGCACAAAGATGGGTGGCAGGTCAGAAGGTTGGACAGAATATAAAAAAGATTGATAAGGAAGGAAAAATTAGAATACGAGAGAAAGCTAGCTAGAAATATTAAGACAGATAGTAAGAGTTTCTATAGATATTTTAAAAAGAGTTAAAGCGAGAATTGGTCCTATAGAAAGTGAGTCTGGGGAATTAATAATGGGAAATAAGGAGATGGCAGATGAATTGAACTGGTATTTTGCATCGGTCTTCACTATAACATCCCAGAAACGGCTATAAATCAGGAATTGGAAGAGAGGAGCTTGGGAAAATTACAATCACCAGAGAAGTGGTATTGAGCAAATTGTTGGAGCTGCGGACTGACAAATCCCCAGGTCCTGGTGGAATTCATCACAGAGTCTTAGAAGAAGTGGCTATTGAGATAATGGATGCATTGGTTCTAATTTTCCAAAATTCCCTACATTCTGGAAAGGATTCAGGGTAATCAGGCAGAGTCAACATGGTTTTGTGAAGGAGAAATCATGTTTAACCAATTTATTGAAGTTCTTTGAAGGAGTCACATGTGCTGTGGATAAAGGGGAACTGGTGGATGTACTGTTGATTTCCAGAAGGCATTTGGTAAGGTGCCACATGAAAGGTTATGGCAGAAAATAAAAGCTCATGGTGTAGGGGGTAACATATTGGCATAGGTAGAATATTGGATAGCTAACAGGAAACAGAGGGTTGGTATAAATGGGTCTTTTTCTGGTTGGCAGGATGTGATGAGTGGTGTTCCACAGGGATCAGTACAATTTATATTAATGTCTTGGATAGAGGGACCGAAGGGATGGTTGCTAAATTTGTTGATGGCACAAAGATAAGTAGGAAAGTAAATTGTGAAGAGGACACAGAGGGATATAGATTGGTTAAGTGAGTGGGCAAAGGTCTGGCAAATGGAGTATAAAGTGGGCAAATGTGAAATTGTCCATTTTGGCAGGTAAAATAAAAAAGAAAATTATAATCTAAATGGTGAGAGATTGCAGAGCTCTGAGTTCCAGAAGGATCTGGGTGTCCTAGTGTATGAATCACAAAAGGCTAGTATTCAGGTACAGCAAGTAATTAGGAAAGCTGATATATTATAATTTATTGCAAGGGGAATTGAATACAAAAGTAGGGATGTTATGCTTCAGTTATACAGGGCGCTAGTGAGACCATATTGGAGTATTGTCAACATTCCACCCTGCTCTCATGCCCACATGTCCATCCCTGGCCTGCTGCCTTGTTCCAATGAAGCTCAACGCAAACTGGAGGAACAGCACCTCATCTTCTGACTAGGCACTTTACAGCCTTCCATAAGACATAGGAGTAGAAATTAGGCCATTCGGCCCATCGAGTCTGCTCCGCCATTCAATCATGGCTGATAAGTTTCTCAACTCCATTCTCCCGCCTTCTCCCCGTAACCTTTGATCCCCTTACCAATCAAGAACCTATCTATCTTGGTCTTAAATACACTCAATGACCTGGCCTCCACAGCCTTCTGTGGCAATGAATTCCATAGATTCACCACTCTCTGGCTAAAGAAGTTTCTCCTCATCTCTGTTCTAAAAGGTCTTCCCTTTACTCTGAGGCTGTGCCCTCGGGTCCTAGTCTCTCCTACTAATGGAAACATCTTCCCCACGTCCACTCTAAGCAGGCCTTTCAGTATTCTGTAAGTTTCAATCAGATCCCCCCTCATCCTTCTAAACTCCATCGAGTATAGACCCAGAGTCCTCAAACGTTCCTCATATGTTAAGCCTTTCATTCCTGGGATCGTTCTCGTGAACCTCCTCTGGACCCTCTCCAGGGCCAGCACATCCTTCCTGAGATACGGGACCCAAAATTGCTCACAATATTCTAAATGTGGTCTGACCAGAGCCTTATAAAGCCTCAGCAGCACATCCCTGCTTTTATATTCTAGTCCTCTCGAAATAAATGCCAACATTGCATTTGCCATCCTAACTACTGACTCAACCTGCAAGTTAACCTTAAGAGAATCCTGTATTAGGACTCCCAAGTCCCTTTGCGCTCCAGATTTCTGAATTCTCTCCCCATTTAGAAAATAATCTATGCCTCTATTCTTCCTACCAAAGTGCATGACCTCACACTTGCCCACATTGTATTCCATCTGCCACTTCTTTGCTCATTCTCCTAACCTGTCCTAATCCTTCTGCAGCCTCTCAGCCTCCCCAATACTACCTGTCCTTCCACCTATCTTTGTATCATCTGCAAACTTAGCCAGGATGCCCTCAGTTCCTTCATCTAGATCATTAATGTACAAAGTGAAAAGTTGTGGTCCCAACACTGACCCCTGCGGAACTCCACTAGTCGCCAGCTGCCATCCTGAGAAGGACCCCCTTATCCCCACTCTATGCCTCCTGCCAGACAGCCAATCTTCTATCCATGCTAGTACCTTGCCTCTAACACCATGAGCTCTTATCTTACTGAGCAGCCTCCTTTGCGGCACCTTGTCAAAGGCCTTCTGGAAGTCCAAGTAGATAACATCCATTGGCTCTCCTTTGTCTAACCTACTCGTTACCTCCTCAAAGAATTCTAACAGATTTGTCAGGCATGACCTCCCCTTGATGAAACCATGCTGACTTTGCCCTATTTTACCATGCACTTCCAAGTATTCTGAAATCTCATCCTTAATAATGGACTCTAAAATCTTACCAACGACCGAGGTCAGGCTAATCGGCCTGTAATTTCCCGTCTTTTGCCTCACTCTCTTCTTAAACAGGGGGGTTACATTAGCGATTTTCCAATCCTCTGGGACCCTCCCTGACTCCAGTGATTCCTGAAAGATCACCACTAACGCCTCCACTATCTCTTCAGCTATCTCCTTCAGAACTCTGGGGTGTAATCCATCTGGTCCAGGGGATTTATCCACCTTCAGACCTTTCAGTTTTCCTAGCACCTTTTCCTTGGTAATGGCCACCATACCAAGACTGAATATTGAGTTCAACAATGAACTCTCTCCTCCATCCCCAACCCCTTTTCTCCAATAATTTATATAGATTTTGCTTTTCCTACCCATTTCCATTATTTTTAAACGTAATTCCATCCATTGTTTTATCTCTACCTTTTAGCCTATTTCAATCCCCTCCCCCCACCCCACCTCCACTAGGGCTATCTGTACCTTGCTTGTCCTGCTTTCTACCCTTAATGTCACCTATTAACACATTCCTTAGATAATATCACCACCTCTTTGTCCTTTTGTCTGTGATATCTTTTGGCTATCTCTACCTATCACTAGCCCTCTATCCAGCTCTACCTGTCCCATCACCCCTTAAACCAGCTTATATTTCACCTCTTCTCTATATTTACTTAGTTCTGTTGAAGGGTCATACGGACTCGAAACGTTAACTGTGTTCCTCTCCGCAGATGCTGTCAGACCTGCTGAGTTTTTCCAGGTAGTTTTTTTGTTTCGGATTTCCAGCATCCGCAGTTTTTTGCTTTTATCGTACTGTGTACAGTGTTGGCTTCCATATTTAAGGAAGGGTGTAAATGCGTTGGAAGCAGTTCAGATAAGGTTTACCAGACTAATACCAGGAATGGACGGGTTGTCTTATGAGGAAAGGCTGGACAGGCTGGGCTTGTATCCACTGGAGTTTAGAAGAGTTAGAGGCAACTTGATTGAAACATATAAGATCCTGAGGAGTCTTGACAGGGGGAACGTGGAGAGGATGTTTCCTCTTGTGGGAAAATCTAGAACTGGGGGTCACTGATTAAAAATAAGGGGTCGCTCATTTAAGACAGAGATGAGGAGAAATTTTTTCTCTCAGAGGGTCGTGAGTCTTTGGAATCCTCTTTCTCAAAAGGCGGTGGAAGCAGAGTCTTTGAATATTTTTAAGGCAGAGGTGGATAGATTCTTGATAAGCGAGGGGGTGAAAGGTTATTGGGAATGTGGGGATGAGGTTACAATCAGATCAGCCATGCTCTTACTGAATGGCGGAGCAGGCTTGAAGGACAGAGTGGCTTACTCCTGCTCCTCATTTGTATGTATCAAAGAATAAAGAATGTGCTTTGGGATGTCCTGAGATGCTAAAGAAATGGAACTCTCTCTCTCTCTTCGAAAGCATTAGTTTATTTTCCCCAGTAAATATAAACATGTACATTGCAGCAAATACAGTGAATAGGTTTCCCACAGGTGTAGTAGCATACAAACGGCATCTTTTAGAGTCAGCGAGCGTGGAGTGAATTTTTCATCTCCCATCGATCCATCAGTCGTTCTATGAATACTCTGTTCTTCTACTCAAACCCACTGAAATAAAAACAAAGAGAGAGGGATGCTGTAAGATTAGGAAACGGGGACACAGAGAGGTAACCACCGACTCAGGGGTTGTACAACTAGGGGCCCCATTCCAGTAAGACAGGGCAGGGATTGGGGGGTTGTGTGACTTTCCCTTCTCTCAGCCAGAGTGCTAAGCCCAATGAGGGTACCCCATTGCTTCCAGGCAAACACAACAGAATGTGGATCAAATCTCTTTCTTTTAAATTGCATTGAAGAGATGTGGGCTTCGCTGACTAGGCCAGCATTTGTTCCCCATCCCTAATTGCCCCCTTGAGAAGGTGGTGGTGAGCTGCCTTCTTGAGCTGCTGCAGTCCCTGTGGTGTAGGTACACCCACTGTGCTGTTAGGGAGGGAGTTCCAGGATTTTGACCCAACGACAGTGAAGGAACGGCCGATATATTTCCAAGTCAGGATGGTGAGTGGTTTGGAGGGGAACTTCCAGGCGATGGTGTTCCCTTGCACCTGCTGCCCTTGTCCTTCTAGATGGTAGTGGTCGTGGGTTTGGAAGGAGCCTTGGTGAGTTGCTGCAGTGCATGTTGTAGATGGTATACACACTGCTGCTACTGTGCGTCAGTGATGGAGGGAGTGAATGTTTGTGGATGGGGTGCCAATCAAGCGGGGCTGCTTTGTCCTGGATGGTGTTGAGCTTCTTGAGCGTTGTGGGAGCTGCATTCATCCAGGCAAGTGGAGAGTATTCCATCTCACTCCTGACTTGTGCCTTGTAGATGGTGGACAGGCCTTTGGGGGGGGTGGGGATCAGGAGGCGAGTTACTCGTCGCAGGATTCCCAACTTTCACAAGGCACAAGGCTTTTGGGCATAGCTCATAACCCGCCCCCTTCCCTTTCCACTCGCGACCCCTCAGCTCGGGTTACCTGATCAAGTGTGCTATTTCCCAATTGGTCTCTGTGGATATCGGTCCCTCGATCTCCACACCAGCCTCTGTTACAGTCGCTATCTGATACTACAAGGCAAACAACAAAGTTAAGTCACGCTGTTGTTTAAATAAAAACACCTTCCGCAGGAAATAATGTGATATAAATCCCGTTAACAGCAAGCCGGCCCGGAAGCAACTCATTTAAAGGGAAGCCATTCATCAGCTTTGCCACCAGGTATAACTGAATTTTACAGCAAGATGGGTTTTTATATCAACACATTGTGGGAGAAGGCCCTACAGCCCATCGTGTATGCTGGTTCTTTGAAGGAGCTGTCCAATTAGTCCCCATTCACCCGGCTCTTTCCCCACTCTGCTGCAAACTCTCTTTTGGTTTTCAAGTGTTTATCCAATTCCCCCCTTTTGAGCATCCCTATTGAATCTGCTTCCACCGCCTTTTCAGGCAGCGCCTTCCAGATCACAACAACTCACTGTGTAAATAAAAACAAATTCTCCTCATTTCCCCCTCTGATTCTTTTCCCGATTTTCTTCAATCTGTGTCCCCTCTGGTTACCGACCCTCCTGCCCAGTGGAAACAGTTTCTCCTTATTTACTCTGTCCAAACCCCCTTCCTGATTCCGAACGCCTCGATCCAATCTCCCCCCCTTAACCTTCTCTGTTGACAATCCCAGCTTCTCCCAGTCTCTCCATGTGGACTCAAGTCCCCCTCATCCTGATTTATTCCTGTGACGTGGGTAATGCTGAAGGGCAGGGTTTACTGCCCTTCATTTGATGCCCCAGGGGTATTAAGACTCAGGCACGTGCTGCAAAGTGGAGTCACCAGATAGCGGGTACCCTTCCTTCAGAACTTGCCAACTTTCACCATGACTTCTCCCACTATTGGTCCATCAGTTACCTGACTTATCAACTTGGCAACGTAGCGCTTGCCTTCAGGGACTCCAGGGTTGTTAGTTTAGTAACAGAGCCACGATACACTAAAGCATCCCAGAGGCAGCAACGATGACAGTTTGCGAGCGAATCTCAAAATCCTAGCTTGGAACCCACCCACGCACCCCCCCAACAACCACACCACTTTCAAAAAAACAAGCAGGATTGAAAAAGCAGAGTGCTGGGTGGGTTCTCTCCATTTTGCACTCAACAAATGAGAGGAAGTGCAGGCCAGGATCCAAAGCGGATTTCCCAGCACCGTTCAGTGTTGCACTGGCAGGTGCCATCATGTAAGACATCATCCCGAGCCATAAGAACATAAGAATTAGGAGCAGGCCGTTCAGCCCTTCGAACCTGCTCCGTCATTCAATGAGATCACGGCTATTCTTCTACTTGAACACCATTTTCCTGCACTATCCACATATAGGAACATAGGAAATTGAGCACTGTTGAAAGAAAAAGAGAAAGAGACTTCTTTGTCGAAGCTTTTCATCTTGTACTCATCAGGACAAGTCGCAAGAAAATACCATTGTCAGGGGAAACAACAATTTATACTGTATGATGAGGGAGTGCTGATTGGTTGGCAAGTGGACTCTGATTGGTAGAAGCGTTGCCATGGAGAATGCACCAGTGGATAGTGACTGACAGTTAACTGCCAAGCATTGTTGAAAATTTAAACCAGGCAACTTGACTCTGATTCATCAAGACAATGTCCTGGGGAATGAACCAGTGAATGGCTGCCACTTATTTTGTTTAGCTGAAACAAGGGTGTACATGTTCTTTCTGTCTGGCAACGCTTCTACCAATCCATCTCCCTCTTACGCTATTCTCCTGCACCATCCCCATATCCCTTTTAATATGTAGGTGACGATTTATCTCAGTCTTTAACATATTCAATGACTGAGCCACCTTAGCCCTTTGGGGCAGAGAATTCCAAACTCACCCTCAGTGTAGAGATTCCACCTCATCTTAGTCTGAAATGGCCTGCCCCTCATTCCAAGAATGTTTCCCCGGTTCTAGAACCACACCCCTCACCCCCAGCCAAGTGAAACATCCTCCCTGCATCTACCCCATCGAGCCCTGTAAGAATTTTGTATGTTTGAATGAGAACACCTCTCATTCTTCTAAACTACAGAGAGTACAGGCTATTTAATCTTTCCTCACAGGACAATCCATCCATCCCAAAATTAATTTGGTGAACCTTCATTGCACTCCCTCTACAGCAAGTAAATCCTTCCTCAGGTAAGGAGACCAAAACTGCACACAATACTCCAGGTGTGGTCTCACCAAGGCTCTATATAATTGCAGTGAGACATCTTTACTCCCATACTCAAATCCTCTTATAATAAAGGCCAACATAACATTTGCCTTCTTAATTACTTGCTGTACCTGCATGTTAGCTTTCAGTGACTTAAAAACAAGGACACCCAAGTCCCTTTGAAGTTCCACACTTTCCAGCCTCTCACCATGTTCTGTTTTTCCTACCAAAGTGGATAACTTCACATTTCTCCACATTGTATTCTAGCTGCCAAATTTTTGCCCCTTCGCTCAGCCTCTCCAAATCCCCTTGAAGCATCTTTGCAACCTCCTCGAAACCCACCTAGCTTTGTCTCATCTGCAAACTTGGAAATATTACATTTAACACCCACATCCAAATCACTGATATAGCTCGTGAACAGCTGGGGCCCAAGCACTGATCCTTGTGGTACCCCACTCATCACACCCTGCCAACTTGAGAACGACCAATTTATTCTTACTGTTTTCTGTCTGCTCTTTAATTCATGCTGTCCCATACAAGCATAGGTTGTGTCGGTTCACAGGCTCACAAGACACCTGCATCTTTTGCGGCCCTTGTAGAGTCCGTGGACCATGTCTATGTTAATTGTTGTAGGCTGCACCCCACTTTTTACTTTCCTGAAAAACCTTTTACTGTTGTTTTCTTTGCACTTCAGCCCCACGCTCTTCTTCTATGGCCATCCAGAGGAGGGCCGGGAAGGGGAGATCCTCCCCCTGAACCTGTTCCTGGGCCTGGCCAAGTTGGCCATTAACAGGTCCAGGCAGCCGGTGATTGGGTGGGGGGGGGGGATCATCCGACCCGACTGTCTGCGCCTCTCCTGCAGCAATGTTCACGGTCAGGTGTCCCTGGAGAGGGAGCACGCGGTGTCTGCCAGCAACGTCGAGGCCTTTTGTGCTCAGTCAGCACTGCAGGGACTGGGATGTTTTATCGACCCCTTTAATCACATTTTGATTTAATGCCGGTAAGTTTCCTTTAAATTTTTGTCTTTTGGCTTTGCAGTTTCCCTTTAAGGTGCTGCTTTTACTTTGTCCCTGATTTTGTTAATTTAGTTTATTTGGTTTGACTCAAAATAATAAATCCATGCTAGTATATTTCCCCCCAAATCCCATGTGCTCTAATTTTGCTTATTAACCTCTTGTTTGGGACCTTATCAAAAGCTTTCTAGAAAATCTAGATATACCACATCCACCAGTTCTCCCTTATTTATTCTGCTAGTAACATTCTCAAAAAGCTCCAATAGGTTTCTCAGACGTGAGTTTCCTTTCATAAATCCATGTTGACTTTGCCAAATCTCACCATTAATTTCTAAACGCTCAGTTGTCGCATCCTTTATAATAGCTTCTAGCATTTTCCCTGCTACTGATGTAAGGCTGACAGGTCTGTCGTTTCCAGTTTTCTCTCTCCCTCATTTCTTAAAATACTAGGGTTACATTTGCCACCTTCCAATTTGCAGGAACCATTCCACAGTCTATAGCATGTTGAAAGATGGCCACCAATGCATTTATCATCTTTACAAGCACTTCTTTCAACACTCTGGGATGTAGACCATCGGGTCCAGGGGATTTATCAACATTAAATCCCATTAATTTCTCCATTACTAGTTTTTTTTAAACTAATATTGTTTTACAGTTCCTCATTTACTCTAGTCCCTCGATTCTCCACTATATCTGGGAGGTTTTTTACTACTTTCTTCTGTGAAGACAGACACAAAGTATTTGTTTAGTTTCTCTGCCATTTCCTCATTCCCCATTATAAATTCTCCTGACTCCACTTGTAATGGACCCTATTTGTTTTCACTAGTCCTTTCTTTTTCACATGCCTACAGAAGCTTTCACAGTCCGTTTTTATGTTTTTCGCTAGTTTACTTATGTTCTATTTCCCCTTTTTTAATCTTTTGCTTGGTCCCCCTTTGCAGAATTCGAAAAATGCTCCCAATCCTTAGGCTTACCATTATTTTGGGCAACTTTATACACCTCTTGCTTTGATACACTGCAATCCCTGATTTCTTTTGTTAGCCTTGGTTGGAACACCTTCCTTGCTGGGTTTTTGTGCATCAAAGGAATGTACTTTTGATGTAAACAATATATTAGTTCTTTAAATGTTAGCCATTGCCTGTCCACCATCATATCTTTTAAAGTAGTTTCCCAATCCACCATATCCAATTTGCCTCTTAAACCGTCAGTTTCTTTTGTTTAAAGTTAAGACCCTAGTTTCTGATTGAGCTATATCACTTTCAAACTTAATGTAAAATTCCATCATATTATGGTCAACTCTTTCTTAAAGGCTCCTTTACAACAAGATTATTAATTAGCCCTTTCTCATTGCATAATACGAGATCGAAAATAGCCCATTCTCTAGCTGGTTCCTCAACGTACTGCTCTCGAAAATCATCTCTCATACATTCCAAGAATTTGTCCTCCACAACATTAGTACCAATAAGGTTTACCCAGTCTACATGTAGATTGAAATCCCCCATGATTATTGTATTAAAGGTACCTCTGATTTCACAATTTATACTGAGATTTACATTACCACTGCTGTTTGGTGGCCTATACACAACTCCCACCAATGTTTTCCGCTCCTTGCTGTTTCTTAGTTCCACCCAAACTGATTCTATGCCTGGATCTTTAGAACTAAGGTCATCTCTCACTACACTACGCTCTTTAGTTAACAAAGCTACCCCACCACCTTTTCCTAGCTTCCTATCCTTCCTGAGTTTCACATACCCTTAGATATTGAGATCCCAGGTTTGGTTCCCTTGTAGCCAGGTCTCTGTAATGGCTATCAGATCACCCATATGAATTTCTATTTGAGCTGACAATTCGACTGTTTTATTGTGATTGCTGCGGACATTCATTCAGATGCAGAGTCCTTAATTCAATTTATTTTTAACTATTTTTGTAAACTCTGGCCCTATTCACTGGCATAGTTTGCAAGCACTGTCCCTTCCTGCCATACTCTGATTATCGTTACCTTTATTGCTACCGTGATCTATTGCCTTGTCACCTCCCTTTAATTTACTAAATCTTCCTTGACATGATCCCTCCCCACCCCAACCATTTAGTTTAAAACCCTCTCTACTTTCCTAGGAATGCGGCTCACTAGAACACTGGTCCTAGCACGCATCAGGCATAGATCGTCCCAACGGTACAGCCCCCAGCTTCCTCAGTACTGGTGCCAGTGCCCCACGAACCGGAACCCACTTCTCCCACACCAGTCTTTGAGCCACACATTCATCTCTCTAATCGTATTTACCCTATGCCAAGTTGCACCTGGCTCAGGTAATAATCCAGAGGTTATTATCTTTGAGGCTCTGCTTTTTATCAATTTAGTGCCTAGCACCTCATACTTCCTCAACAGAACCTCTTTCCCAGCCTTATCTATGTTGTTGGTACCTACATGGAACACAACAACTAGATCCTCCCCCTCCCACTGCAAGCTCCTCTCCAGCCCCGAGTAGGTATCCCGAACCCTGGCAGTGGGAAGCCAACACAGCCTTCTGGATTCTCACACTCGGCTGCAGAGAACAGCATCTATCTCCAACTATTCTGTCCCCTGCTACCCACTAGATTCCTTTAATTACCCCCACGTGAATGGCTTCCTGTACGATGGTGCCTTGGTCAACCTGCTCATTTACATGACAGCCCTCACCCTTGTCCATACAAGCTGCAAGAGCCTCAAACTTGTTGCTCAAATGCAAGAGCTGAAGCTCCTCCAATCTTACCTTCGCAATCCCCTTACTTGCCTGTCTCGGCTGTCACACCCTCCTCCCCCTGACCACTGACCAAAGCAGACGACGCTAACCTAAGGGGTGTGACTGCCTTCTGGAACAAAGTGTCCAGGTAACTTCCCCCCTCCCTCGTGCATCGCAAAGTCTGCAGCTCAGCCTCCAGCTCATTAACTCTGAGCCGAAACTCCTCAAGCCACAAACGTTTACTACAGATGTGGTTGCCATGGATTGCAGTACCATCCAGGAGCACCCACATGCTGCAGCCGTGACGCATCACCCGTCCGGCCATCTTTATTGTGTCAATTACGTTTATTTTTCTAAGTTAAATTTATAGCTCCCCTATTCACAGAACCCCCTCACTCACCAAACCCCCAGCTTGATGCTCTGGGCCTCAAGCAGCAGTCAGTGCAGACCAAGCAGCACTCAAAAACCCTTGGATTGATACTTTCTGGAAAACAATGATGAGTTAAGCTCGGTGGAAGCTCAGAAACCAGTTTATGCTAGCTCCTAATTAGCTAGCTACGGCTGCTCTCAGAGAGCTTGTTTAAGCCTGGAAGAAACTTAACTTACCTCTTAACTTAATATAAACAAAAACTAGACTTTAGAGGAAGATTAGCCCTTAAAATCCCTCACTCGCCAAACTCCCGGCTTGACATTCTGTGCCTCAAGCAGCACCCGGTGCAGACCCAGAATTAAAACAGCAAGGAGACTGCGTTTGGGCAGCAGCTGTTGATAGTGATTCAGCCGTTGCCATTGACACCTCCTCTGGACCCATCTTGTCTTTTCTTTACTTGCCTCACAACGACTCCATTTTTAGCCTTGCATCATCATTCCCTGGTTAAGGGTATTTACCTTTTATTTATTCATGGGACATGGGCATCACTGGCAAGTCCAGCATTTGTCACCTATCCCTTGAACGAGTGGCTCGCTCAACCATTTGAGAGGGGCAGTTAAGAGTCAACGACATAACTGTGGGTCTGGAGTCACATGCAGGCCAGACCGGGTAAGGACAGCAGATTTCCTTCTCTAATGGACGTTAGTGAACCAGGTGGGTTTTTACGACAATTGACGATGGTTGTCATGGTCACCGTTACTGAGACTAGCTTTCAATTCCAGATTTTATTAATTGAATTTAAATTCCACGGGGTTTGAACCCGTGTCCCCAGAGCATTAGCCTGGGCCCCTGGATTACTAGTCCAGTGACATCACCGCTGCATCGCTATCTCCCCGCAAAATTCTGCTCACATTTACAGGACTAAGGCAGGCAGATGGAGTTAAGATACAGACCAGACAGAACAGGCTCAAGGGGCTGAAAGGCCTCCCCCTGTTCCTATTAAAACCCTTTTCCCTCCACACCACATCACAGGGCTTCCAGATTATTCTTTCCTCCCCTTCCCTCTGTACATTTTCAGAGATTTAACGCTAATTCATTAGCAAAATCCTGCAGATGCTGGAAATGCGAAATAAAAACAGAAAAACGTTGCCCCCATTTTTACCCCCAGCGCTGAAAATGGGCGGATATAAATGTTGTTGCCCCTGTTTGTCCATGAACAAGACATCGCGAAAACTAAACGGGCGGATTTCATTGCAACTTGGTACACAGATAGGGCATGGCCCAAAGAAGAACTGATTAGTTTTTGGCAAAGATCCAGATTTGGATTTGGGAATTTTTTCTCAATTCTCCCAGTGTTAAGAATGTTGTGGGTTGCTTGATTTTGAATGTTGTCGATTGTTTTAGAATGTTACAAGATTGTCTCAGCCGCTGCAGTGCAGTCTGTCATAGCTGTCGGAAGGTGGGCAGAGTTTTCAGAGCAGGTTGTTGGAGTTGGATTGGCCTGAAGCCGCCTCAGCGAGTTGGAAGCTCTTGATAAAAAAGATTTCGTTTTTCCTCAGCTTTGTAGTTAGAGAACCAGCTGGGCAGGGGGAAAAGCACCCCATCGGCCCTCTCAGGTGGATGCGAAAGATCCCACAGCTGCTAGCCGAAGAGCAGGGGAGTTGTGCAGGGTTTTAATTCCACGTAACAGGGTGAACATAAGAAATAGCAGCAGTGGAAAGCCTCAGGGAAGAGTTAGGTAATTGTATTAATGAGCTAACGCAGCGTGGCGGAAGGATGCGCTCTACTGAGTGCGCTCTTCACTTACATTATCTTTTGCTTGGCTGGTTTTGCTCTCCTTTCCCTTCCCCGTTTTTGCTTTCAGACGGCAGGTGTCGATCATTCTGCCATTCACACCTCCTCTAGACATCAGCTGTCCCTTTAATTGTCCCTCTGGCCTTGCTCTTCTGTCATTCAATCTCGCCCGTCTTTCCCTCCCATCGCGAACCTCCCCTTTCGTTCCTTTTCCCTTCCGCTTGCCTTAAACCCAGGAGATTTCTAACCCACCCACCCCTCCACCCCTGCCAGCGCCACCCCCCCACCCCCCCCCCCCCCCCCCCTCCCTCCCCTGCAACCCACCATCCTCCCAGGCTCCGCGCTCTTACCCGGTTATAGGAACGTGCATCCCGGTAATACAGGACTTTCAGACAGCGCTCGACCAGCTGACGCGCCTCGTCTTTCGAGATCAGCGCCTGCCTTTCAGCGACCTCCCTCATCAGGGGCTGCAGAGGCAGAAAAGGGAGAAGTCAGTCAGGAGCCGGTTTGGGTGGCGGGGGGGGGGGGGGGAGAGAACAAGGAAGCTCGTGCGCGAGCGGTGGACTTACCTGCGCCAGGTAGGCCCCGAAGCCAGTCGCCACCGTCGAAGCCTCGTAGGCAACGCCGAGCTTGTCCACGTAACCTAGGAAACTGTTAAGAGGCAACCGGTGAGTTTGAAGCCAAAAAAAAACAACTCTCTTCACGCTCTGGCCGGGTTTGACCACGCAGCTGACCGGCTCCGCTCCGTCACGGAAATGCGCGTGCGGGCGCGATCAATCGAACGATCGATCCCTGCGACCCATCACTCACTCTGCACCGGGTTCAACTGGCACCTGGACCCGTGCACCCGGGAGGGCCAAGGGGGTTGGATTTGGTGGGAAAGAGCGCTAAAGAGCGCTGTCCCCACACACACACACACACACCCCCCACCACCCCACCCCCCCACCACCCCACCCCCCCCCCCCCCCCCGCAAGCAGGAAGTCCCAAAATGAAATTGTTGTGAAAATTGCAACAGCAGAGGATGCATCTGCCCTCTCAGTTGGATGTAAAAGATCCCACAGCCGCTACTGGAAGAGGAGGAGCACTTGGCTGGGGGGGTGCGGGGAGAATTCTCCCCGGTGTCTTGGGGCCCAATATTTTATCCTTCAGCTGCTATCATGAAGATAAAAAGATTATCCAGTCAATGCTGTCTGTGGGAGCTTGCTGTTCATTAATTGGCTGCTCCGTTTCCTATACGACAATACTTCAAAAGCGCTTCATTGGTGGTAGCATTAAATCCAGGTTTAAGGCACATGACTGTGCCTGGTGCTGACATATTGCAGGGTGTCAACCTTGGCCTAGAGGGTCACGCTCTCTCTCTCTCGCCTCGGAGTCAGAAGGTCATTGGGTTCGAGTCCCCCACTCTAGAGACTCGAGCGCCATCACCCAGGCCGGCACTCCCTGGTGCCGGTCCTCCACGAGTGCTGCGCTGTCAGAGGTGCTGTCTTTCAAGATAAGACGTTCAATCCCCGCCTGCCCTTTCAGATGGCTGTGAAAGATCCCTACGGCTGCTAATGGTAGGGGGGGGGGGGGGGGGGGTGCAGGAACAGTCCACTTGGCCCGTCTACCTTGCTCCGTCATTCACTACGATCCTGGCCAATCTACCGCCTCAACCCCACTTGTTCCGCACATCCCTCGATTCCCTCAGGGAGGAGGAAAAAAAATCTGCCCATCCCAGCCTTAAATGCATTCAACAATGGAGCCTCCACAACCCTCTGGGGTCGAGAATTCCGAAGATTCAACTGGTCAGCGTGTGAATCTTTGGAATTCTCTACCCCAGAGGGATGTGGATGCTCCATTGTTGAGTACATTTAAGGCTGGGACAGGCAGATTTTTGGTCTCTCAGGGAATTAAGGGAGTCGGGGAGAGTGGGGACAGTGGAGTTGAGGAAGAAGGTCAGCCATGATTGCACCGAACGGCAGGAGCAGGCTCGAGGTGTTAATTGGATCCCAAGACACAAGCCCTTTCCTTGATAGTAGGTTTATTGACAGAATGCAGCATTACTTAGGTCTACCCTAATATCTACTGACCCCTACAGTCCCAGCAGGGTCTCTTTATAGTCTTTTCACCGTCAATTAACTAATAAACAAAATGAAAAAAAAGAGTTAACCACCCCCTTCAAGGGGCACTAGATCTAAAACAAAAATATTAAAATTAAAATGTCGTGATGGGGAGTGATAACGCACTCCAGCCACTGCGGAGCCCACTGGTCGCAGAGGGCCTCCAGCATGCACAGTGGACACTACTTACTCCCTCTCCAAGGGCACCTGGGCATGGATGTAACCGTGGAAGTGGGCAGGCACTTGGGCTGAATTTACCCCCCACCCCCCTCCCCTCAACCTGCTCACCGCTCTTTCTTTTCACTCTTTTGGAGCACACCAATTGAACAAATCAACAGCCCTTTACTTTCTGCTCAAGATGTTTTTTTGCAATCAAGGCTTGGCCTAAATAGCCAAGTGGTTATGGTACTGGGTTTGTAACCCCAAGATCAAGAGTTCAAATCTCACAATGGCAAACTATGAAACAATGTTTTGCAATCAACCAACGCCCTTCGCCTGTGTACACTTAAGCTCGAGAAGACAGGCATGGTCCACGTCTGCTCCTATCTCTCATGTTCTGACGTGTTAGCAGAGTCACAATGAGCAGGCGCTGGCATAGTGGTATTGTCACTGGGCTGGTAATCCAGGGGTAATGCTCAGGAAACTGGAATTAGGTCTAATGATGACCACGAAACCATTGCTGATCGTCGTAAAAACCCATCTAAATGCCCCTTTAGGGTCCACATGTCGTTGACTCTTAAAATGCCCCCTGAACAAGGGCAATTGTCCGCATCCCATGAACGAATAATAACAAAAAACAAGTACAAGATTATGCATGGGCAGTGCGAGGTGGACAGGGAGGGTAGCAACAAAGCAGATGGATCTCCAGTGCACATTACCACCAGATTATTAGATTTAATCTCACTATTTTGACCATAAAGCCAGGGCACGTCCTCAACTTACTTCTCGCCGTTGTTCATCCCGCCGATGATAACGGTGTTCCACAAAGGGTTCATCTTACATCTCCTGCAACAGAGAAGGAAAGGTTTGAGCCACGCCAGGTTCACAGTTCTTGATCGGCCGGTAGGGTTGCCCAGTGCCCCCTCAAGGCACCTTGATCTCAGGCACTTTCAACAAGCGAACAACGTCACATCTGACATGTCTGCCAACAGCAACTTGCATTTATATAGCACCTTCAAACGTTGTAAAACAGGTGCTTCACAGGAGTACTATCAGGGGAAAATTTGACCCCGCGCTACATAAGGAGATATTAGGGACAGGTGAGCGAGAGAGCTCTGAGGGAGGGAGAGCGGCAGGAGGGAGAGTGAGAGAGAGGCGGGAGGAAGAGAGAGAGAGAGAGAGAGAGACAGGAGAGAGAGGGGGCTAGAGAGAGCGGTCACATAGATAGATAGAGAGGAGTGTAGGAGCTGAAGGAGGTTACGGAGAAGGGGAGTGGTGTAGGGGCTGGAGGAGGTTACAGAGATAGGGAGGGGTGTAGGGGCTGGAGGAGGTTACAAAGACAGGGAGGGGTGTAGGGGCTGGAGGAGGTTACAGAGATAGGGAGGGGTGTAGGGGCTGGAGGAGGTTACAGAGATAGGGAGGGGTGTAGGGGCTGGAGGAGGTTATAAAGACAGGGAGGGGTGTAGGGGCTGGAGGAGGTTACAGAGATAGGGAGGGGTGTAGGGGCTGGAGGAGGTCACAGAGACAGGGAGGGGTGTAGGGGCTGGAGGAAGTTACAGAGATAGGGAGGGGTGTAGGGGCTGGAGGAGGTTACAGAGACAGGGAGGGGTGTAGGGGCTGGAGGAGGTTACAGAGATAGGGAGGGGTGTAGGGGCTGGAGGAGGTTACAGAGATAGGGAGCGGTGTAGGGGGTGGAGGAGGTTACAGAGATAGGGAGGGGTGTAGGGGCTGGAGGAGGTTACAGAGATAGGGAGGGGTGTAGGGGCTGGAGGAGGTTACAGAGATAGGGAGAGGTGTAGGGGCTGGAGGAGGTTACAAGGTTACAGAGATAGGGAGGGGTGTAGGGGCTGGAGGAGGTTACAGAGAAAGGGAGGGGGTGCAAGGGCCATGGAAGGGATTTGAAAACCAGGATGAGAAATTTAAAATCAAAGCATTGCTGGACCAGGAGCTAACGTAGGTCAGCGAATGTAGTGTAACGGAGGCACAATCCCATGATTCAGCTGCTAGGATATTGGCACTAGACGAGGCTGGGCCTGGATGTGAGGCCCCCATGGTGCACTTGCCTGCCAACACTCACCTGTTGTACATGACTCTGGTCAGCCAGGAATGGATCGCTTTTGGACTATAGCTGTGACCATCTCCAAGTAGTTCTTCATCAATCCTAGGGACAAACGCAGGAAATTACACCAGATCCCCAGCACAAAAACAGGCCATTCGACCCCTCTGCTCCATGCTGGTGTTTCTGCTCCACACCAGCCTCCTCCCACCCCCTCTTCATCTCCCACCGCATCACCATATCCTTCTATTCCTTTCTCCATCGCGTGTTTATCCAGCTTCCCCCCCCTTAAATGTATCTCTGCGATTCACTTCAACCACTCCCTGTGGGAGCGAGTCCCACATTCTCCCCACTCATTTCTAAATGTGTTAAAAAGGATGCTCTCTGTAACCGATGAGTATTATCAAATAACTTAGAACAGAAAACACACACGCAGGCAGACACAGGCACACACACATGGGCACACAATGTGAAGTCACAGAATGCCCAAGGATGAAATCCAATCCAGATCTAACCACATATTGAGGCTGATGGAATCAATAGTATCAAACCACCGCAACCTCAATTTTTGATCAGAACGTTTATTGACACCACAACGTTCTGCTAAGAAGTTTGGGGTAGGGTGAGACTTGACCACAAACAGTCCAATTCACATCTCGCAGTCCAGTCATGCAGCTAAAGTCTATTTAAACAGTGCACTACAGCTGTCCACAGAGTCTATTTAAACAGTGCACCACAGCGGTCCACAGAGTCTTTTTAAACAGTGCACTACAGCTGTCCACAGAGTCTATTTAAACAATGCACTACAGCTGTCCACAGAGTCTATTTAAACAGTGCACTACAGCTGTCCACAGAGTCTATTTAAACAGTGCACCACAGCTGTCTACAGAGTCTATTTAAACAGTGCACTACAGCTGTCCACAGAGTCTATTTAAACAGTGCATCACAGCTGTCCGCAAAGACCATTTAAACAGCATGCTACAGCATACAGCCTACAGAGTCTATTTAAACAGTGCACTACAACAGTCTACAGAGTCTATTTAAATAGTGCACTACAGCTGTCCACAGTCTATTTAAACAGTGCATCACAGCTGTCCACAGAGTCTATTTAAACAGTGCATCACAGCTGTCCGCAAAGACCATTTAAACAGCATGCTACAGCAAACAGCCTACAGAGTCTATTTAAACAGTGCACTACAACAGTCTACAGAGTCTATTTAAATAGTGCACTACAGCTGTCCACAGAGTCTATTCAAACAGTGCATCACAGCTGTCCACAGAGTCTATTTAAACAGTGCATCACAGCTGTCCGCAAAGACCATTTAAACAGCATGCTACATCAAACAGCCTACAGAGTCTATTTAAACAGTGCACTACAACAGTCTACAGAGTCTATTTAAATAGTGCACTACAGCAAACAATCTACATAGTCTATTTTAAAAATAAGAGTCTCTTCAGAATTTCGGCAAACAGAACTCATGCCCAAAATGACAGCAAATCCCCCTGAGCACAAAGCAAGGTGATTTCTTCGCAAAATGCATTGAGTGGAGGACATTTACAATCTTTGTTCTGGCTGGGAATAGTGGCGTTTCTACTATAAGCAGCCGTGTTTTATCGGCAGGTCTGTACTGCAGCAGCATAAGCTTTCAACCAATCGGGGACTCACTGATACCCAACGCTATCAAACTGGAGGCTGACTGTACCAATACCGTCGTGCCGGTCACTCACATCATCTGCTCGATGGCGTGTTTGAGGTACTGGTAATCTGCGTAGTCGCCTGATGCTCCCAGTATCGTGCTGTTGTTCACCTTCATCAGCCTGGGTATGTTACGGAACCTGGCCATCGACCCATAAGAGCCCAGCATGTCAGCGGCAAGGATGACCCCACCATCGAACTTCACCCCCAGCACCGAGGTACCTGTCACCATCGGACTCCTGCAAAATCAAAGAAAAGGACTCTGCATTAAGGACGCAGTGACAGCGGGAGGCCATTCAGCCCTTCGCACCAGTTCTGTCAGCCAGCTACATCAAGACTGAACTGTATCTGAACACCATCTGCCCACCTTGGTTCTGTAACCCGTAATCCCCTCAACCCAACAGAAATCTATCCATCTCGGTTTTGACATTTCCAATTCACCACCCTCGACAGCTTTTTGTGGGGGACGGGGTTCCAGATTCCCACTCCCCGCTGTGTGTGTGTGTGTGTGTGTGTGTGTGTGTGTGTGTGTGTGTGTGTGTGTGTGAGGTGCTTCCTGACATCACCCCTGAATGGCTTGGCTCCCATTTTAAGGTTCTGCCCCCGCTTTGTTCTGGACTCTACCCCCGCACACCACCCACCGACTCCCACCAGAGGAAATAGTTTCTCTCCATCGACCCGACCGAATCCTTTAATCATCTTAAACCCCCTCAATTCGATCACCCCTTCATCTCCCACCCTCGTGGGGATACAAGCCGAGTCTGTGTGTGTGTGTGTGTGTGTGTGTGTGTGTGTGTGTGTGTGACCCGCCCTCGGAGTTTAACCCTGTCAGCCCCGGGATGGTTCTGATAAATACTGAAGAAAACCGGATAATTTGCATTTATATAGTTTCACATTCATGTCCTCAGGTGCTCCCAAAATTCGGTACATTCAAACATCAACAATCCCTATACATTTCTTCTGTTGTAGGCAGCTGGCTTATTTTAGTGCACGGTACTTATAAATATTTTTATGCATGGCCGCATTAGTGTAGTATCTCAGAAAGGGCAATTTGTGTTAATTATTAATTAACACTGTCCCACATAATGAGACAAATTGTCCCAGATCACCTGCTTTTCTTTTAGTGATGTTGGTTGAGGGATAAATATTGATCCTGAGAAGAATTACAACCCCACCCCCACCCCCAGAGTGTTCCAATAGCAGCCATGGGATCTCCTACATCCACCTGAGGGGGCAGAGGAGCCCCCGGTTTAAAGTCTCACCCTGAAACACACCAGCTCCGGCTGCAGCACCCCTCAGTACTGACCCTCCGACAGTGCGGCGCTCCCTCAGTACCCACCGTCCGACAGTGCGGCACTCCCTCGGTACTGACCCTCCGACAGTACAGCGCTCCCTCGGTACCCACCCTCCGACAGTGCGGCGCTCCCTCGGTACTGACCCTCCGACAGTGCAGCGCTCCCTCAGTACCCACCCTCCCTCAGTGCAGCGCTCCCTCAGTACCCACCCTCCGACAGTGCAGCGCTCCCTCAGTACTGACCCTCCGACAGTGCAGCGCTCCCTCAGTACCCACCCTCCGACAGCGCGGCGCTGCCTCAGTACTGACCCTCCGACAGTGCGGCGCTCCCTCAGTACTGACCTTCCGACAGTGCAGCGCTCCCTCAGTACAGACCCTCCGACAGCGCGGCACTCCCTCAGTACTGACCCTCCGAAGTGCGGCACTCCCTCAGGACTGACCCTCCTGACAATGCGGCACTCCCTCAGTACCGACCCTCCGACAGCGCGGCACTCCCTCGGTACCGACCCTCCGACAGCGCGGCGCTCCCTCAGTACCGACCCTCCGACAGCGCAGCGCTCACTCAGTACTGACCCTCCGACAGCGCGGCACTCCCTCAGTACCGACACTCCGACAGCGTGGCACTCCAGTACCCACCCTCCGACAGCGTGGCGCTCCCTCAGTACCCACCCTCCGACAGTGCGGCGCTCCATCAGTACCCACCCTCCGACAGCGCGGCGCTCCATCAGTACCCACCCTCCGACAGCGCAGCGCTCCCTCAGTACCCACCCTCCGACAGTGCGGTGCTCCATCAGTACCCATCCTCCGACAGTGCGGCGCTCCATCAGTACCCACCCTCCGACGTTGCGGCGCTCCATCAGTACCCACCCTCCGACAGTGCGGCGCTCCATCAGTACCCACCCTCCGACAGCGCAGCACTCCCTCGGTCTGACCCTCCGACAGTGTGGCACTCCCTCAGTACTGACCCTCTCCAACAGTGCGGTGCGCCCTCTGTACTGACCCTCTGACAGCACAGCGCTCCCTTGGTACTGGAGATAGTGCGGGAAGGTGGTGTTGAGGTGAAACATCAGCCCCAGCCTTATTGAATGGCAGAGCTGAATGGCCTACTTCGATTTATATTTGAAGTGTTTCTATCACTGACAGCACCACCTAATGTCCTCAACCAACCCTGAACAGTACTCTACCGACAGGGATGATTTAGTTCATTGTGGATAATCCCCTCACAAATCAATAGAGATTAGTCTAACTGATAATTCCTACACCCGGGACAGTGCACAAGCCCAGTTATCTTCCATTTGACAATCACTGGACCTTCAACTCAGTGTGAAGTAAGTTGTGGGTTCACGTCCAGCTCTTGATAATCTAATCAGGCATTCAGCATTGGGAGAGCACTGCACTGTCCGGAGGTGCTGTCCTTCGGATAAGGAGTTAACCCAAGCTGCAGTCTGTCTGTTCAAAAACCCGGCACCATACGAGAACAAGGTTCTCTCCTGGTGTCCCAAGCAACATTCCTCTGTCTCCCTCCCTCTCTCGAGCAATAACATCCCATGGAAAAACTCAGCAGGTCTGGCAGCATCGGCGGAGAAGAAAAGAGTTGACCTTTCGAGTCCTCATGACCCTTCCAGAGAATTCGCTCAACTCTTTTCTTCTCTGCCGATGCTGCCAGACTTGCTGAGTTTTTCCAGGTAATTCTGTTTTTGTTTTGGATTTCCAGCATCCGCAGTTTTTTTTGTTTTTATAACATCCCATTGCTGGGGTGGATGATGCAGTCAGCCATTGCACACCCAGCAGGTTATGCTACCTGTGAAGGCAGCCTGTGTGGGGGGGAAGTCAGAGGTAAGGCCATAAGACACAGGAGCAGGAGTAGGCCATTCAGCCCATTGAGTCTGCTCCACCATTCAACAAGATCATGGCTGATCTGATAATCCTCAACTCCACTTTCCTGCCTTTTCATCATAACCCTTGACTCCCTTTCTGATTAAAAATCTGTCCATCTCAGCCTTGAGTATACTTAACAACCCGCCCTCTGTGGTAAAGAATTCCACTCCCCTCAAAGAAGAAATTCCTCCTCATCTTGGTCTTAAAGAGATGACCCCTCACTCTGAGAATATGCCCTCTGGTCCTAGACTCTCCCACAAGGATAAACAACCTCTCAGCATCTCCCCTGTCAAACCCCCTAAGAATATTATATGTTTCAATAAGGTTGTCTCCTGTACTCCAGATTGGTGCTATTGAACTGTTTTATCTCACCCTTAAAATCCATGTTTTGTGTGTCTTATGTGAGTGTGTGTGTGTGTGTATACAGCGGTTTAAGAAGGGGTAGAGTTTAAGTTATTGAATTAGAGGTTAGCAGTTCATAGTTCTTTCTTTTCCCACTTGTTAAAGACAATTTGTTCAATAAACAGCAATTTACTTATTAAGTTTACGAACCTGGTGCTCGTACTCTGTTAACCTAAACAGTTGGGTAGAATTGGGGCAATCTGGTCAGACTTTTCACCTTTGTCGTTGCTCGGGGAACAGTGGGGCTGATGTTACAGTGCGCCATCCCCAGTGAGTCGCGACACCCTCGAGTCCTTTCTAATCCATCCAATCACTTTCATCGATCGCCCTGGTTATTGACCTCTATGCCGAGGGGAATAGGTCCTCCCTATCCACTCCATCTAGGCCCCCCACACCTCAATTCAATCTCCCCTCAGCCTCCTCCGTCCCACAAGAACCAACTCCAGCCCTGTCCAATCCTTCGTCGTTGCTAAAATTTTCCTGCCCCACAACCTCCCCTTAAATCTCCTCTGTACTCTCCCACATGCAATCACACCTTTCTGGTGATGCCGTTAATCCGGGATAAAAAGCCGGTATCGGGTATCAGTGGCTGCAAAGCTAACCTGACTGTCACAAAAAACCTACCGGGTCCCTCTGGGGGAAAAGCAAACTGCCGTCCTTACCCATTCCCCCCCCACAGTGTGTGAAGCTCCAGATCCACAGCAATGGGTTAGCAAAAGAGGTGGGGATTTGAAGGAAAGACACTCAGTCGTGTCAGAGAGGGTTGTTCACCACCACCTCTTCAAGCAGCCACACCACAAATTCTGGCGACCCCTCCATCCAACCCTGCTCCACCCACCACCCCACCTGCACAAGCCCACCCCCACACCTCAAATCCTCCCATCCACTTCCCATCATCTCACCTCCCCCGAAAACCCCACCCCACACCTGCCAGAACACCCAGCCCCCACCTCATCCACCGTCCCCTCCCAACCCCCGCCACTTCGTCCACTGTCCCAACCCCCGCCACTTCATCCACTGCCTCCCCCCACCCCCGCCACTTCATCCACTGCCTCCCCCCACCCCCGCCACTTCATCCACTGCCTCCCCCCACCCCCGCCACTTCATCCACTGCCTCCCCCCACCCCCGCCACTTCATCCACTGCCTCCCCCCACCCCCGCCACTTCATCCACTGCCTCCCCCGACCCCCACCCCCACCACTTCATCCATTGCCTCCCCCGACCCCCACCACTTCATCCATTGCCTCCCCCGACCCCCACCACTTCATCCACTGCCTCCCCCGACCTCCAGCACTTCATCCACTGCCTCCCCCGACCCCCACCACTTCATCACCTCCATACCCACCACCACCTCACCCCCCCCAATACCCACCACCACCTCCTCACCTCCCCAATACCCACCACCACCACCTCATTCCCCCAATACCCACCACCACCTCACCCCCCAATACCCACCACCACCTCCTCACCTCCCCAATACCCATCACCACCTCACCCCCCCAATACCCACCACCACCTCCTCACCCCCCCAATACCCACCACCACCACCTCATTCCCCCAATACCTACCACCACCTCACCCCCACAATACCCACCACCACCTCACCCCCACAATACCCACCACCACCACCTCACCCCCACAATACCCACCACCACCACCTCATTCCCCCAATACCCACCACCACCTCACCCCCACAATACCCACCACCACCTCACCCCCACAATACCCACCACCACCACCTCACTCCCCCCCATTCCCTCCACCACCTCACTCCCCACAACCACCAGCTCATCACCCCCATAAAACCCACCACCCCCAACTCACCCCGCCAACCCACCACCCCCGCCAACCCACCACCCCAGCCTCACCCCCCCCAATATCCATCACCACCACCTCATCCCCCCAATATCCACCACAACCACCTCACCCCCCCCAATACCCACCACCACCTCACCCCCCCCAATACCCACCACCACCTCACCCCCCCCAATACCCACCACCACCTCACCCCCCCCAATACCCACCACCACCTCACCCCCCCCAATACCCACCACCACCTCACCCCCCAATACCCACCACCACCTCTTCACCTCCCCAATACCCATCACCACCTCAGCCCCCCCAATATCCACCACCACCACCTCACCAGCACCCCACCCAGCAAATGAATAATGCGATGCCCCACGTGGCCAAATAGCCAGGAACCCTAAACACACCACCCCCCCCCCCCCCAACCTCAACAAAAGTAAATAAAGTTGACGGTTTTAATAGGAGGAGGAGGAGGAATGACCGCCCCACCACCACCTTTTAACCCCCTCCACCGTGATTAAAGAGGTGGGGGATAGGAAAGGGGCTAATTTTACCCCCCTTAAAGTGAAAGGGTGACTCAGCAGAAAAAGCTGGATTTACTTTGTGTGTGTGTGTGTGTGTGTGTGTTTTTGCGGAGTGGTTACTACTCACAGGGTGTGTGTGGCCGGGCCCAGGTTGGAGCCGGGCACCGTATAGAACCGGCCGGGCTCAGGCCCCTCGGCCCACATCCCGCTCCTCGTCGCCGCCGCCGCCATTTTAGAGCCGGCAGCCCGCTGGACTGTACCATTCACACTTATCCCTCCCCACTTCACCGACACAGAGAGAGGGGGGGGGGGAGTTCACCTCAACACCGATCGACATAAACCCCCTCCAACCCTCACCTCAACCCCACCTCACTTACAATACCAGAGCACTCACTTTGTTAATCATCGATTCACCCATCTCTGTCCCAGCCATCAGGCTTCAACTGACTTTTACACTTTTTATTCCTTTTGAATCCCCCCGATTTGGAATGGTATGGCGCCTGTCAATCAAACCTTGGGGTTCCAGACCGCACCACATAGAGAGGAGGGGTGTTCATTCCCTACCCTTCAACACGAACGGCCTCAAACCCTCACCTCATCCCCCTTCCTCACCCATAGCACCCGACTAATCCCTAGATTTAGCATTATTTCACCCATATCTGTCCTTGCCAGCGCGCCTCTGCCGGCTTTTAAACCTTTCACTCATTTTGTTTCCTGCGTCCTCCATTTGGAATGGAATGGGCCCCGTCAATCAAACCCCTGGGACGGTCTCAACCGCACCACTCATAGGAAGAGGGGGTTTCACTCCCTACCACTCCCCAAACCCCACCTCAAACCTTCACCTCCAACAGCACCAACCACAATACGAACAGAGTTCATATGTAATCATAATACCAACCATCTCCGTCCCTGTCAGCATACGTCGGCTGACCTTAACACATTTTATTCATTTTGTATTCCTTCATTTGGAATGGTATATCCCCTGTCAATCAAACCCTGTGGTTCTGGACCACACCACGCACAGAGAGAAGGGGGTTCATTCCAATGCCATTCAACACAATCCAACCTCCAACTCTCACCTCAGCCCCCTTTCCCCAACATCCGTATCTTATATCCAGTTCAATTATTTCACTCATCTCTGACCCAGCCAGGGCGCATTTGCTGTGCTGAGGTTTACACTTTTTATTCATTTTGTAGCCCCTCATTCGGAATGGTATTTCCCTTGTCAATCAGACCCTGGCACCCCAGACAGCACCAAACAGAGAGGAGAGGTTCGCCTCCAACCCACTCAACATAACCTCAAACTGCACCTTCAACCCTCCCTCACCCTCAACGCCAGCGGCTTTATTTATTTTTATCAGCATCTAAGCCACACTGGTGGCCCTTCCAGGAGGGGCTTTCTCACTGTGTCAACCTTTTATTCAATGCTTCCCCCCCTCCATTTGCAATGCGTGGTACTCTCCCAGTCAATCAAACCCGGAGGGTGTTCCGGACCGCACCACCCAGAGGGAGAGGGGTATCCTATCCTACACACATCACCTTTGCAACCCAAGAGTGGAAATAAAAACATCTCCTTCATCAATACTTTAATATAAATGAATATTTCACCCATCCACCCACTTAGATTATTATTCTGTTGGCGTTCGGTCTTCTTTTCCTCCATTTGATTCTGTTCCCCCCCCCAAACCAGCCCCAGTGGGTGTTCCCTCTCCACGCACATGGAACACTCCTTCCTTTGAGTTGAGCTTGGGCTCCTCTCTCCCCCTCTGGAATTTGTGGTGCGGTCCGCCAGTCCATTCTCTAACCTGGCAGTCTAGAATGTGCCATTGGCAGAAAAGGGGAATCCCCCCCTGACTCTGCAGATACCTGAGGACAGGCGAATTAAGAGCAGGAGTGGGCCACTCGGCCCCTCTAGCCTGTTCAACTGTTCAATAAGATCATGGCTGATCTGGTTGTGGTTTTAACTCCGCACTCCTGCCTGCCCCCCGCCCCACCCTCCGTTAACCCTGTATAATCAACCTTGAATAGATTTAGTGACTCACAAAGTTCCAAAGACTCATGACCCTTTGAGAAAAGAAGTTACTCCTCGTCTCCGTCTTAAATGGGAGAATCCCTCAACTTGAAACTGTGTCCCCCATCGTTTTAGGCTCCCCCACGAGGGGGGAAACATCTTCTCAGGATCTTACAGGTTTCAGTAAGGTCACCTCTCGTTCTTCCAAACTCCAACAGGCACAGGTCCAAGCTACTCAACCTCTCCCCATAAGACAAATCACCCTTTGTCCCAGGAATCAGCCGAGTGAACCTTCTCCGAACTGCTTCCAATGCGAGTGAATCTCCCCTTAAAGGGAGGTGCTGGCGTAGTGGTATTATCACCATACTAGTAATCCAGAGGGTTTGGGGTTCATAGTCCCACCACAGTAGATGGTGAAATTTGAATTTAATGAAAATCTGGGATTTAAAGTCTGACTGTTGTAAAAACCCATCTGCTTTACTAATGCCATCCAGCGAAGGAAATTTGATGTCCTTACACGTGACTCTAGACTCATAGCAATGTGGTTGACTTTTAAATGCCCTCTGAACATGATTGTTGTAAAAACCCTTCTGCTTTACTAATGCCCTTCATGGAAGGAAATCTGATGTCCTTACACGTGACTCTGGACCCACGGCAATGTTGTTGACTTTTAAATGCCCTCTGAACAAATGCTGGCCCAGCCATTGATGCCCACATCCCCTGAACAAATTAAAAAGGAGACCAAAACTATGCACAGTCTAGTTGCAATCTCACCAATGCCCTGTACAATTGTAGCAAGACTTCTCTACTTTTATACTCCAGCTTCCCCCCCGCCACCCTCGCAATAAAGACTAACACTCCATTTGTCTTCCCAATTACTTGCTGTACCTGCATGCTGATTTTTTTTTGTGATTCATGTACCAGGACACCCCGATCCTTCTGTACTGCAGCGTTCTGCTCTCTCTCTCCACTTAAATGATAATCTGCTTTTCTGATCTCCCTGCCAGAGTGGGCAACTTCACATTTTCTCACATTACATTCCACATGCCATGCCAAATGTTTTCCCACTCACTTAATGTAACGATATCTCTTTGCAGACTCTTTGTATCCTCCTCACAACTTGCTCCCCTACCTAGCTTTGTATCATCAGCGAATTTAAGCACAATACAGTCAATCCCTTTATCAGTAATAAAGATTGTAAATAGTTGAGGCCCCAGCACTGATTCCTGTGGCACAGAAAATGACCCATTTATGCTGGCTTTTTATTTCCCATTAGTTAGCCAATTCTCTATCCAAGATAATATATCATCCCCAACGCCATGAGTTCTTATCTTGTGCAGTAGCCTTTTATGTGGCTCCTCACCAAATACCTTTTGGAAATCCAAATACACCGCATCTACTGGTTGCCCGTTAACTACCTTGCTTGTTAATTCCTCAACAAACTCTAATAAATTTGTCAAACATGATTTCCCTTTCACAAAACCATGTTGACTCTGCCTGATTGTATAATGATTTTCTATATGTCCTGCTATTACCTCCTTAATAATGGGTTCTAGCATTTTCCCAATGACAGATGATAGACTAACTGGCCTGTGGTTCTCTGCTTTCTGTCTCCCTCTTTTCTTGAATAGAGGCGTTACAATTGTGATTTTCCAATCCACTGGGGGCTTTCTAGAACCTAGAACATTTTAGATGATTACAACCAATGCATCCACTATCTCTGCAACCACTTCCTTTAAGACCCTAGGGTGCAGGCCATCAGCTCCAGGGAGACTTGTCAGTCTTTAGTCCCATTAGTTTTCCTACTACTTTTTCTCTAGTGATCGTGGTTATTTTTAAGATCCTCCCTCCCTTATGCCTCTTGAATTTCTACTGTTCTTGGGATGATTTTTGTGTCTTCTACTGTGTAGACAAATGAAAATACTAGTTCGAAGTCTCTACCATTTTCTTGTTTCCCATTATTAATTCCCCAGTCTCACCATCTAAAGGTCCAATGCTCACTTTAGCTACTCTCTTCCTTTTTATATACTTGAAGAAGCTTTTCACTTCATACTTCTCGCTTGTTTTCTCTCATACTCTAATTTTCTCCCTCTTTATTATTCTTTTAGTCATCCTTTTCTGGGTTCTGGCCTACCACTAATCTTTGCAGCATTGTACATCTTTTCCTTCAATTTGATACCATCCTTATCTCCCTTATTTAGCCACAGATGGTGCATCCTTCTCACCGAGTCTTTCTTTCTCAAAGCAATATATCTTTGTTGAGAGTTACGAAATATCTCTTTAAATGTCTGCCACTTTGTCTTTATTGACTTACCTTTTGACCTGTTTTCCTAGTCCACTTTAGCTGATGCTGCCTTCTTATCTTTATAATTGCTTTCATTTATATTTGAGGCTCTAGCTTCAGACCCAGTCTTCTCACCCTCAAAGTGAATGTGAAATTCCATCATGTTATGATCGCTCTTTCCTAGTGGATCCTTTGCCGTGAGGTCATTTTTTACATTGATTACACATTTAGCAGGTCTAAAATTGCCCATCCCCTGTATTGCTGTTTTTGGAAGCTTGCTGTACATAAACTGGCTGCCACATTTCTGACATTACAATAGCAATCACGCTTCAAAAAACAAATAAGTACTTTGTTGGGCTTTGGGTTATCCTGAGGTGGTGAAAGGCAGACGCCAGAGGAATGCAAAGTATGTCTTCTTATTAACGTCCAACTGCCCTGTCACCAACTGGCAAAAGGGTGAAGAAACTGAGGTTTAGTGGTGAGCAGAGCTTCTAACCTGGGCTGCAAAGAGTTAAAACAATTATGTTTTTGGATTGGTTGGTGACGTAGCAAGTCAGCTTCACTTGAATTGTGTACTTTGGTCTGTCGCTTCTCTCTCTCTCTCTCTCTCTCTGAGTTTGTGTGCATGTTCGCTTGTTTTCTCTCTCTCTCTCTCTCTCACTTGCCACGGTACTCCCAACCAGTTTGTGCCCTCTGTTCTGCCTGTGAAAGCAAGATTCCTTGTGCTGGAAAGTATGGGTAAGGCTCCTGTTTGCTTTTCTTGCAATGCATCACCCTTACCTGCGAGAGGCTGTAAGCAGCCTGCGGCGTTGGTGGCTGTGTAGTAACTCCAGCGAGTGCCAACAACTAGCTGGAAAAGTCATAGCCATGGTTCGAATGTCGAGTCCCTGGCGATAAACGTCCCATCTCCGGCCAGTTGGAGGGTCAGTTAAGGGCACCGGCAGCAGCGCTTTGGCATTTCCGCAGTGGGGGGTGGAGGGGGGTGGTGGGGTGGGGTGGGGTGGTGAGGGGATTGGGGATCCTGAATGATCTCGAAAGGAAATTAGACAGGCTCTTGAGGGAACGAAACTTGCTGGGCTATGGGGTTGGAGTGGTGGGGGGGTGGGGGAATGAGATTGACCGGGGTCGCCTGCCAGAGGGGGGGCTAGCACGAACTCGAGGGACCGAATGGCCTCCCACCGTGCTGTTAAGACCCTACATTGGAAACGAAGAAAACTTAAGGTGCAGGAGGAGGGCCACTCAGCCCCTTACGTCTAGCCAATGGAAGAAAGAGCCGTCCAGCCCAATACCCCCCTCGCCCGCTCTCGCCCCACGCAGGTCACCACACCTCAAGCCCCTTGACAAACGTGTTTTATAAATGCATCTCTCGTCGAGGGGTTAATGGCCAAGGGAGTGGGGGGTGCCGTGGGGGCAGTGAAGGAACGAAAGCAGTCCCGGTGGGGAGAGGCGGCTGGGAACCCAGTCCGAGGGACGGGTTTTAAGAAACCTTCCAAAGGAGGGAAAGGATGGGAGGGTTAGGGAGGGAGTTCCAGAGTCTCAAGGAGACAGGGCGGTTTATTATTCCCTCATTCATGCTTTATCGTCGCCAGATGCTCTTTCTGATAGAGTGAACCCCCTGTCGCTAACAGCCTCCCTCGTTGATTATCAGCACGTCTATTCAGAACGAAAGGGCTTGCATTTCTCAAGCTCCATTCGCCACCCTCAGGACCCCCCCCCCCACCCCAAAGCGTTTCACAGTCAATGGCGCACTTTCTTTTCTCGAAGTGGGTGCACTGTTTTAATATGGGACATGTGTCACAGCAAGCTCCCGCAAACAGCAACGGGCTGATGACCCACAGCATCTGTTTCTCAAGAGTTGTCGCTTGAGGGAAAGATATTGGCCCCCGGGTCAGCGGGGAGAGCTCCTTCACCATTCCAATAGCTTCCAATAGCGGCTGGGGGATCTTTTACACCCACCTGAGGGGGCAGATAGGGCCTTGGTGGAGCGTCTCATCTGAGAGATGGCACCTCCGACAGGGCGGCACTCCCTCAGTACTGACCCTCCGACAGTGCGGCACTCCCTCAGTACTAACCCTCCGACAGGGCGGCACTCCCTCAGTACTAACCCTCCAACAGTGCGGCGCTCCCTCAGTACTGACCCTCCAACAGTGCGGCGCTCCCTCAGTACTGACCCTCCAACAGTGTGGCACTTCCTCAGTACTGACCCTCCGACAGGGTGGCGCTCCCTCAGTACTGACCCTCCGACAGTGCGGCACTCCCTCCGTACTGATCCTCTGACAGTGCGGCACTCCCTCAGTACTGACCCTCCAACAGTGTGGCACTTCCTCAGTACTGATCCTCTGACAGTGCGGCACTCCCTCAGTACTGACCCTCCGACAGGGTGGCGCTCCCTCAGTACTGACCCTCCGACAGGGCGGCACTCCCTCAGTACTGACCCTCCGACAGTGCAGCTCTCCCTCAGTACTGGCAGTGGGAGTGTCGGCCTGGATTAAAGGCTTCAGTTTCTGGAGTGTGGCCTCGAGCCTGGTTGAACCCCGCCGATTCAGAGGTGAGGGAGAGAGTGCTCTCGACTGATGGAAGCGACAGACATCGCTGTCAATCACAAAGGGCCCCGTGACACAGTGTATTCACTGAACTACTCGGGAATCCATGATTGCATTTCGCCTTGTTCTGTGCATTATTTCTGGCAGGAAGGACTGCTTTCTCCCTAAACTCAGCCAATGCTGAATTACAACCCACACTAGGCTTCCCCAGGGTTGGGATCAGGCCAACAGGAGGAGGCCATTCAGCCCTTGAAGCCTATCCCATTGTTCAATCAGATTACAGCCGATCTTATCTTAACTCCATCTTCTCGCCTTGTTTCCGTAACCTTTAATCTCCTTACCTGCTCCCCGATGTATGTGTGTGTGTGTGTGTGTGTGTGTGTGTGTGTGTGTGTGTGTGTGTGTGTGAAGTGCTTCCTGACATCACCCCCAAACGGCCAGGCTCTCATTTTAAGGTTCTGCCCACCCCCTCCTTGTTCTGGACTCTCCACCCCACCCCCCCTACCCCGCACCAGAGGAAATAGTTTCTCTCCATCGACCCGATCGAATCCTTGAATCATCTTAAACCACCCTTGATCCGATCACCCCCTTCATCTCCCACCCTCGAGGGGGATACAAGCCGAGTCTGTGTGTGTGTGTGTGTGTGTGTGTGTGTGTGTGTGTGTGTGTGTGTGTGTGTGTGTGTGTGTGTGTGTGTGTGTGTGACCCGCCCTCGGGGTTTAACCCTTTCAGCCCCGGGATGGTTCTGGTCAATCTGCTCTACTCCCCCCCTCCCCCCCCACCTCCAAGGGCCAATATGTCCTTCCTGAGGTGCAGGGAAAGGGGCCCAGAACTGGACCCAGTTACTCCCGATGTGGTGAGGGGGTGGGGGGGTTCTGAGCAGAGCTTCCCAAAACTGAAGCGCCGGCCCCTCCCCCTTTGCAATCTGGTTCCCTGGGGATAAAGGACAAGGACAACATCCCATCCTTTGAAAATTATACTTGGCAGACCGAACCAGTCAATGTCTAACACATCCCTGAAAGGGCGCAGCGGGATTTGCGGCCGGATATACTTCCGAAGAATGTAAACAAACTGCAAATTGTTGAGACTGAACCGATGGAAGCGAGCATTACGGGGAAGCCACTGGGTTTGGTGTGTTGGACTCTGAGCTGGTGGAGAGGAACCGTTTAACCATTGCGCTCCCTGGTGCTGGTTATGGGGTAGAGCGACTTGGAGCAGGTTGCTGAGAGTCAGGATCCAGACAGGCCCTGTAGGATTGGAGTTCAGACAAACGCGATAGCAAAAGGGTGGGGTGGGGGTTGGGGGGGTGGGGCGGGGGCTGTACATTGTGGAATGTTAAGCCTGTGGGGTTTTTTTTTAAATTATTTAAATTGTTGCCCATCCCTAAATGCCCCTTTGAGAAGATGGCGGTGAGCCGCTTTCTTGAACTGCCGCAGTGCTTAGGGCTTTATCGTAATGTCCAATTGACTAGCTTGCCAGACCATTTCAGGGGGGGGCTGTTAAGGGTCAACCACGCGGCTGTGGGGTCTGGAGTCACGTGTAGGGCCAGACCGGGTAAGGAGGGCAGATTTCCCTCCCCTAAAGGGGCATTAGTGACCCAGATGGGGTTTTTACAACAATCTGGTAGCCTCATTATTAATGCTATTAATCAAATAAAGAGAGCTAGCCTCATTACTGAGGCTAGCGCTCTTTATTTAATTAACAGCATTTATTTGCGATCAGGTTTATTAACGATGATTTAATTGATTAATTAATTAACTGCACTTTTTAAATTCCCCCAGCTGCCGTGGTGGGATTTGAACTCACACCTCCAGAGCATTAAGCCGGGTCGCCGGATTACCAGCTTAGTAACATGGTCGCCACGCCTCCAGCCCAATCGCTTCCCCTATCTCTGTTCCATTTTATGATCCAAGTCCCTGATAAAAGAAATTATGGGCTTGAAATTACTCATTCGCAGGGTGTAGGCTTTGCTGGAGACACCAGCATTTCCTGCCCATCCCTAAGTACCCTTGAGAAGGTGACAGTGAGCCGCCATCTTGAATCACTGCACTCCGTGTGGTGAAGCGACAGGTTAAATGCTAACTCAAAATGATATATTTGGTGCAAAGAAGGGTAGAGCCTTGTTTCTCCAAAGAGAGCTACCAGAGAATAGCCCCCCGCACTGAGGGAGAGCTACCAGAGAATAGCCCCCCGCACTGAGCGAGAGCCACCAGAGAATAGCCCCCCGCACTGAGGGAGAGCTACCAGAGAATAGCCCCCCGCACTGAGGGAGAGCTACCAGAGAATAGCCCCCCGCACTGAGGGAGAGCTACCAGAGAATAGCCCCCCGCACTGAGGGAGAGCTACCAGAGAATAGCCCCCGGCACTGAGGGAGAGCTACCAGAGAATAGGCCCCCACTGAGGGAGAGCTACCAGAGAATAGCCCCCCGCACTGAGGGAGAGCTACCAGAGAATAGCCCCCCGCACTGAGGGAGAGCTACCAGAGAATAGTTCCCCACTGAGCGAGAGCCACCAGAGAATAGCCCCCCGCACTGAGGGAGAGCTACCAGAGAATAGTCCCCCGCACTGAGGGAGAGCCACCAGAGAATAGGCCCCCACTGAGGGAGAGCTACCAGAGAATAGCCCCCCGCACTGAGGGAGAGCTACCAGAGAATAGCCCCACGCACTGAGGGAGAGCTACCAGAGAATAAGCCCCCACTGAGGGAGAGCTACCAGAGAATAGCCCCCCGCACTGAGGGAGAGCTACCAGAGAATAACCCCCCGCACTGAGGGAGAGCTACCAGAGAATAGCCCCCCACACTGAGGGAGAGCTACCAGAGAATAGTTCCCCACTGAGGGAGAGCTACCAGAGAATAAGACCCCACTGAGCGAGAGCCACCAGAGAATAGCCCACCCCCCACTGAGGGAGAGCTACCAGAGAATAAGACCCCACTGAGCGAGAGCCACCAGAGAATAGCCCACCCCCCACTGAGGGAGAGCTACCAGAGAATAAGACCCCACTGAGGGAGAGCTACCAGAGAATAGCCCACCCCCCACTGAGGGAGAGCTACCAGAGAATAAGACCCCACTGAGCGAGAGCCACCAGAGAATAGCCCACCCCCCACTGAGGGAGAGCTACCAGAGAATAAGACCCCACTGAGGGAGAGCTACCAGAGAATAGCCCACCCCCCACTGAGGGAGAGCTACCAGAGAATAGCCCCCCGCACTGAGGGAGAGCTACCAGAGAATAGTTCCCCACTGAGGGAGAGCTACCAGAGAATAAGACCCCACTGAGCGAGAGCCACCAGAGAATAGCCCCCCGCACTGAGGGAGAGCTACCAGAGAATAAGCCCCCACTGAGGGAGAGCTACCAGAGAATAGCCCACCCCCCACTGAGGGAGAGCTACCAGAGAATAAGCCCCCACTGAGGGAGAGCTACCAGAGAATAAGCCCCCACTGAGGGAGAACTACCAAAGAATAGCCCACCCCCCACTGAGGGAGAGCTACCAGAGAATAGGCCCCCACTGAGGGAGAGCTACCAGAGAATAGGCTCCCACTGAGGAGGAGCTACCAGAGAATAGGCTCCCACTGAGGGGGAGCTACCAGAGAATAAGCCCTCACTGCCCCCCACAGTCTGTTGGTATGAAGAGAGGTAGAAAGTTAACTTGGGCAGGGAGATGCAAGTGGTTGGTATCAGAGTGGCACCCCGCTTGATATTCAAAAGAATGAACAGTAAAGGAACCTCTCGCTCCATCCGATAAAGAGTCTATCAAACTATCGACCCCGTGCTCGGTCATGAGAAACTTACAAACCGGAACTGAGAGGCGATAAACCAGCCGGAGAGACTGAACAAGCTGGGGCTCTTCTTTCTAGAGAACAGAAGGTTGAGGGGGTGACCTGACCTTCTTAAGTAATGGTAATATAGTACTAATGTCACTGGGCTAGTAACCCAGAGGCCCAGGCTAACGCTCTGGGGACACGGGTTCAAACCCCACCACGGGCAGCTGGTGGAATTTAAATTCAACGAATAAAATCTGGAATTGAAGCGAGTCTCAGTGACGGTGACCATAGCAACCATCATGGATTGTCGTTAAAACCCCATCTGGGTCACTAATGCCCCCTTTAGGGAGGGAAATCTGCCGTCCTTACCCGGTCTGTCCTACACGTGACTCCAGACCCACAGCCGTGTGGTTGAGTCTTAACTGCCCCCCTGAAATGGCCGAGCGAGACCACTCAGTTCAAGGGGCAATTAGGGACGGGTAACAAGGAATTTTTAACACACTGATCTGTTCCAATAGCCTGTGTTTATTCTGCAGCTAAGTGTGGAGAGCATGGTCCCGGATACAGGACTCCACGCGAGGCGATGAAAGGTACGTTGCTTTGCATGTTGAAATAAATTGTTTTTCTCGAGTGCCGTTCACCACCTCAGAACATCCCACATCGCTTCACAGCCAAGAAAGTGCTTTCAGAGTGTGCTCACTGTTGAAACGTAGGAAACCGGGCAGCCAATTTGCGCACAGCAAGATCCCACAAACAGCAACGTGATAATGACCCAGGTCATCTGTTCTTTTTTGGTGCTGTTGACTGGTGGATAAGTATTGGCCCCAGGACGTTGGGGAGAACTCCACCCTGCTCTTCTTAACAATAGTGGCTGAGGGATCATTTACATTCCCCCGAGGGCAGATTGGGGCCTCGATTTAATGTCTCACCCTGAAACACAGCATCTCTGACAGTGCGGCACTCCCTCAGTACTGACCCTCTGACAGTGCAGTGCTCCCTCAGTACTGACACTTCGACAGTGCAGCACTCCCTCAGTACTGACCCTCCGACAGTGCAGCGCTCCCTCAGTACTGACTCTCCGACAGTGCGGCACTCCCTCAGTACTGACCCTCCGACAGTGCAGCGCTCCCTCAGTACTGACACTTCGACAGTGCAGCACTCCCTCAGCACTGACCCTACGACAGTGCTGCACTCCCTCAGTACTGACCCTCCGACAGTGCTGCACTCCCTCAGTACTGACCCTACGACAGCGCAGCTCTCCCTCAGTACTGACCCTCTGACAGTGCGGCACTCCCTCAGTACTGACCCTCCGACAATGCGGCACTCCCTCAGTACGACCCTCCGACAGTGCGGCACTCCCTCCGCACTGACCCTCCGACAGTGCGGCATTCCCTCAGCACCAGCACTGGGATTGTTGGCCATTTTGGGCTCAATTCTCTGGAATGGGGACTCAAACCCATGACTTTCTGACTCAGAGAGTGAGAGAGAGAGAGAGAGTGTGCGAGCCACTGAGCCTTGGCCTGACACCGATATCATTAGGATGGGACAAAGTGGTGGTATACAAATGGGTTACGTTGTTTTCATACACTCAGTCTCGCAGCCATAGACCATAAGACCATAAGACATAGGAGCAGAAATTAGGCCATTCAGCCCATCGAGTCTGCTCCGCTATTCAATCATGGCTGATAAGTTTCTCAACCCCATTCTCCTGCCTTCTCCCCATAAGCTTTGACCCCCCTTACCAATCAAGAGCCTATCTATCTAGCATAAGAACGTACAAAGCAGTCCTCTCTCAGTGCCCTCTCTGATGCATACTGAGCCCCCAGCCTCCGTCCAATGTCTCAGATGTGAGGGCCCCCCCTTCAACATGCCAGAGCTAGAAAGGAGGCCACAACCCCAAACCTGTTTCCAACAGGAAGCCATGCAACATCACAGTACAGGAGAAGGCCATTCTGCCCTTCGTGCCCATGCTGGCCATTTGGAAGTGCCTTCCTATTTGTCCCACTTCCTGGCTGCTGCCTCCCCCCACAGTCTGTTGGTATGAAGAGGTAGAAAGTTAACTTGGGCAGAGAGACGCAGGCGGTTGGTATCAGAGTGACACCCCGCTTGATATTCAAATGAATTAACACTAATGGAACCTCACACTCCATCCAATAAAGAGTCTATCAAACTATCGACCCCGTGAGCAACTTACAAGCCGGAACTGAGAGGCGATAAAGTAGCCGGAGGGTCTTCTCTCTCGAAAACAGAAGGCCGAGGAGGGGTTGACCTGATCTTCTTCAGTTCCCTGCCCAACGGCGGGTCTGACCCACAGTGCCGCGGGCAGCACAAAGTGGCACGTCCCCGAATCTGCCCCAGCCAGGATTGGGGGAAATCGAACCTATCTGATCCACACCAGCCAACCGGCCAATTGAACCAACCGGCGACCCCACCCCTCCCCCCCTCACGCCAAGGAGTCCGAGTTGCCGTGGTAACATGCACTTTTATACGCACATGTTGTTGTCTGGAGCTATGGATCGTGATGGTGGAGCCTCCAACATTCTTTCCATCACATGGCTGACCAGGGATCTCTCCTGCTCTTGCCATCGGCCATTGGTGTGTGTTGGACGGATTTACAGGTTGATTGGCCGCGTTAGGAAGGCACCTTCCTTGGACACCAAGACCTGGAGCGGGACTCGAACCCAAGCTCCCAAGCTTCTGGCTCAGAGACAGGGACGCTACCCACTGCTCCACAAGATCTCCTCGGTGACCTGATCAAAGTCTTTAAAATTCTGGAAGAGTTTTGATAGGGTCAACGTAGAGAAGATGTTTCCACTTGTGGGGGAGGGGGGAGAGACCAGAACCAGGGGGGGGTCCATCAATATAAGACAGTCACTGATAAATCCGATGGGGAATTCAGGAGAAACGTCTTTACCCAGAGAGGGGGGAGAATGTGGGACTCGCTCCCGCGGGGAGTGGGGAGAATGTGGGACTCGCTCCCACGGGGAGAGGGGAGAATGTGGGACTCGCTACCGCAGGGAGTGGGGAGAATGTGGGACTCGCTCCCACGGGGAGTGGGGAGAATGTGGGACTCGCTCCCACGGGGAGTGGGGAGAATGTGGGACTCGATCCCGCGGGGAGCGGGGAGAATGTGGGACTCACTCCCACAGGGAGTGGGGAGAATGTGGGACTCGCTCCCACGGGGAGTGGGGAGAATGTGGGACTCGCTCCCGCGGGGAGTGGGGAGAATGTGGGACTCGCTCCCACGAGGAGTGGGGAGAATGTGGGACTCGCTCTCACAGGGAGTGGGGAGAATGTGGGACTCGCTCCCGCGGGGAGTGGGGAGAATGTGGGACTCGCTACCGTGGGGAGTGGGGAGAATGTGGGACTCGCTCCCACGGGGAGTGGGGAGAATGTGGGACTCGCTCCCACGGGGAGTGGGGAGAATGTGGGACTTGCTCCCACGGGGAGTGGGGAGAATGTGGGACTCGCTCCCACGGGGAGTGGGGAGAATGTGGGACTCGCTCCCGTGGGGAGTGGGGAGAATGTGGGTCTCGCTCCCACGGGGAGTGGGGAGAATGTGGGACTCGCTCCCACGGGGAGAGGGGAGAATGTGGGACTCGCTCCCACGGGGAGTGGGGAGAATGTGGGACTTGCTCCCGTGGGGAGTGGGGAGAATGTGGGACTCGCTCCCACGGGGAGTGGGGAGAATGTGGGACTCGCTCCCGTGGGGAGTGGGGAGAATGTGGGACTCGCTCCCGTGGGGAGTGGGGAGAATGTGGGACTCGCTCCCGCGGGGAGTGGGGAGAATGTGGGACTCGCTTCCACGGGGAGTGGGGAGAATGTGGGACTCGCTTCCACGGGGAGTGGGGAGAATGTGGGACTCGCTTCCACGGGGAGTGGGGAGAATGTGGGACTCGCTCCCACGGGGAGTGGGGAGAATGTGGGACTCGCTCCCACGGGGAGTGGGGAGAATGTGGGACTCGCTCCCATAGAGAGTGGGGAGAATGTGGGACTTGCTCCCACGGGGAGCGGGGAGAATGTGGGACTTGCTCCCGTGGGGAGTGGGGAGAATGTGGGACTCGATCTCACAGGGAGTGGGGAGAATGTGGGACTCGCTCTCGTGGGGAGTGGGGAGAATGTGGGACTCGCTCCCACAGGGAGTGGTCGAGGTGAATCGCAGAGATGGATTGAAAGGGGGGGGAGTCTGGATAAACACATGAGAGAGAGAGAGGAATAGAAGGATATGGTGGTGGGGGGAGATGAAGAGGGGGTTGGGAGGAGGCTCGTGTGGAGCAGAAACATCAGCATGGAGCAGAGGGACCGAATGGCCAGTTTCATAGCTGGAAATGCTACATAAATCGATGTAAATGACGTGAATCTTTGGAATTCTCTGCCTCAAAGGGCTGTGAAGGCTCAATCACTGAGTCTTTTTCAGACTGAGATCGATGGATTTCTACATATTGAAAACGTCAAGGGATACGGGGATTAGTGGTGGTGAAGTGGAAGATGAGCCACCATCTCATTGAATTCGTGAAGGCCAGGTCTGGGTTCTGGTGGCTCCCCAACACTGGACAGTTGGGAGGTCAGCCGCCTACTGGGTTGAAGATCCTGCCTGCTGAAAGAAGGGGGTCTCCCATTCAGGGGATGGAGGGGGTGGGTGGGGGTTGGGGGGGGGGGCGGTGGGCGAAGAAAACGGAGGGAGGAGGCTCGCTGCTGTGTTTCACGTCGAAATGATCTGTGTTTTGTCTCGTTTAAAAAGGTCCGCGGGAGGAAATTGTCTACTTGCCCTGTATCTACAGGAACACAACGGTCAACAAGCCCGACTACCTAGCCACAGTTGATGTCGATCCCAAGTCAGGCACTTACTCCCAGGTACGTTAGCTCCGGCAGGCACTTGGTGCGGGTGCACCCCAATGTTACTGGGACTCCAAGGGTTAAATTACAAGGAGAGATGGCATAAACCGGGCTTGTGTTCCCTGGAATAGTGAAGGTGCAGCGTGGGTAGGGTGGGGGGGTTGAGAAGCGCTGATTTGATTGCGCTTTTTAATACTTTGACCGAGAGGAACTCTTTTAGCCCACTAGTGGGGGAAGCATCCAGGACGAAGGGGGCATAATCTTAAAGTTAGAAGCAGGGAGAGGACAAAGGAAAAACTTCTTTAACATTGCTGAAGGGAGGGACATGTTGCCCAAGTTTTCCATCCTGCATTCACCGGGACAAACGCAAGAATGTCAAATTTCAAACTCTCACAACAATTTATACCGCAGGAGAAAAGGGAGCTGACTGGTTGAGAAGTTGGCTCTGATTGGCCGAGGTGTTACCATGGAGTAAGTAACGGGGAATGATAGGGCCCCCCCCAAGCTCCTGGGTAATTCAAAAAAGGCGCAAGGCTTGGCAGAAGCCTTTTACACTTGCTGGAAACGACATAGGCAGGGACACATTCTCTGTAAACGAAAGGAATATGTTCCAGCTTTGTGTCGTTTTTGAGTCACCTGGGAGCTCGGGGGAGCACCTAATTCCCTGTTGCATTCTCCAATTGGCCAATCGGAGTCGATTTGCCAGCCAATCAGCATTCTTTTGCCCTGTCGTGTCAGCCATTGCGATCCTTTGAAATTTGGTATTCTTGTGTTTGTCCTGATGAGTGCAAGACGAAAAACTTCGGCAAGATGACTCTCTTTACAGCACGATTCAAGTTCTGTACTGCCGAACAACTGCTTAAACAGGGTGGGGGGAAGTGAGGAACTCTGTCCCCGCAAAAAGCAGTTAACGCTGGCTGAATGAATCACTCAAATTGGATGCTGACAGATATCTCGATAGACCAGGGTGCAAAGGGATATGGACTCAAGGCGAGTGGGTGGAGTTGGGACACAGATCAGCCACTGAGCGGCCGAACAGGCTCCAGGAGCTGAATAGCCTCCTCCTGTTCCTGCGCTACTTCCGACATTGCTAAGCTCCACCACGAGTAACACCCAGGCCGGAAAATTATTTTAAAAAAAAATGTTGTTTTAAATTATTTTAAAAGTATATCACCTGACACACAAAAAAACCCAACCTGTGAACGTTTTGGTTTACGGGTAATAAAAATCACCCAGATGTGGTAAAGGAGCCTGTCACGCCAAGAATTGTCCAACCGGTCAAGTTTGTTTCGGGCCAGGGGTTCGTCCAACCAGAGTGGCCGGTTCAACAGAGGTTTGAACAGAGGTTAAAGTTCGGCCAATGAGCTTGACTCAGTGGCTGAACGCAACATGGTGGCATCGGGGAGGGCAGAGAAGCGGAGGATTTTAAAATTTGATCGGATTAAGGGAAGAGGAGCTAACAAACCTATAGCCCCTGGGAGGGAAGGGGGTAAAATCTGGTAAACGATGGAGGAAGAGGGACGATAACCCTGTTAAATAATGAAAGCTGGGTGCTGAGGGGTGGGGGGGTGGGGGGGGGGGGGGGGGGTGGGTGGGGGGTGGTTGTGGGGTGGGGGCGGGCGTGGTTGGCAATCTTGCCTGTGATGATGAAAGAACTTGCATTTCTATAGCGCCTTTCGCCACCTCAGGACCTCACAAGGCACTTCACGGCCAATGAAGCCATTTTCTTTGAAGTGAGGCCGCTGGTGTGGTGCAGGAAACCTGGCAGCCAGTTTGCGCACAGCAAGATCCCGCAGACAGCACTGGGACAACGACCCAGATCATCTTTTCTTTTCAGTGGTGCTGGCTGAGGAATGAATATCGGTTCCCAGGACACCAGGGAGAACTACCCCCTGCTCCTATTCCAACAGCAGATCCCATGTGTCTTCTCCCCGGTGTCCTGGGGCCAATATTTAATCCCTCAGCTGTGGGATCCTTTACATCCACCTGCAAAGGGCATCTTTTTGACGTCTGAATGTAAAGATAGCGCTCCCTCAGTACCGGCACCGGGAGTGTGAGCCTAGGTTATGGGGCTCAAGTCTCTGGGATGGGGATTCGAACCCACCACCTTCTGACTCTTGGTTGCCAACCTTCCAGGATTGGCCTGGAGTCTCCAGGGATTGTCGATCGGCTGCTGCGTGCAAGCCTGGAAAAAAAATCATCGGGACGTGGAAAAAGGTTTTTCCTTTGTCGTTTTCTTTCACCGTTTCCTTTTACCAGATATAAAAAATATTGAAAACGGGAAAGGAAGGTTGTTTGACTGACAGTCGAGCACCATCCACTTGGGTAATGAGTCCTGGCTTTCCAATTGGCCCGGGAAGGCAGTGCGTCACAAGGCTGGATGTGTTGGCCGGCTAATGGCTGGAGCGTGGGGGGCCTAGTCATGTGGAGAAACCTCCGGGAATACTTTGAACCACAGTTGGCGACCCTCTTTGACTCAGAGGCAACAGATCTATCTCACACAAACGCACACACACACCCTATCATAGAGTGACATGCCCTTACACTTTTCCACACATTCACACACACATTCTCACTCTCACATTTTCACAAAATCACATGCTCGCTCAATCCCACACTGTCCAAATCTTTCTGTCTCTCTCTCTCTCACTCACACACACACACACAACACGGACACACACACAGGCAGACACTCACAGACACTCTGTATACCACATTTTTTTCTCTCTCAGAAACAGACATTCACTCACTCCCTCACACACATTCACACAAGCACTCACACATCATCTCAATCAAACACTCATCCCTCTCACACACACACTCCCAGAATCAAATTCACCTTCAATATCACACTATCACAATGCTACACATTCTCTGTCTCACATACACACACACACACACACACTTTCACTCACACAGACTCACATGCACGCAGACACACATTGACATGCAAACACACACAGATTCTGTCAGTCAGAATATCATACAATCAATGTCTCACACACATTGACACTCACTCTCTATCTCTCACAAGCAGGCACACACACAGATTTACATACTTTCTCACACACCCTCACGAAACCCTCTCAAATCTCACACTTGCACACACTCACATATCACACTCACTCACAAACTCTTACAGAGAAGCACTGATTTGTGTCAGCAGGCAAACACACATTCAGACACACTCTCCCTCTATAAAACTCTCACTCCCATGCACATTCGCACATTCTCTCAAGCACTCTGAATGTCACACACCCTGCTGTCCCACCACACACGGACACGCTTTCGGACAATCATGCACTCCTTCACACAATTACAAGCTCACTTTCGCAATCTCAAAATGACACACTCTTACACACACACTATTAATGCACTCATACGCACACACAAACACAGATTTCCTGAATCACAAATACACAAAGTCATGGTCACACTGGCTCACTCGCACGCTCTCCATCTCACACACACACACACACACACACACACACACACACACACACACACACACACACATTCATATGATCTCAGATACAAATAATATATTCACACTGCATTATCACACTTGCTCAATCTCACCGTGTGTGTGTTTATGTGTGTGTGCGCGTGAGTATGTGTGTGTTTTATGTGGATGTGTTTTTTTGTTTGTGTGTGATTATTTTATGCACATTAATATCCCCAGCATTTTGGACTGAGTCTGTTTGTGTATGTGTACGAGTGGGGGAGATTGTTTTCAAATAGAAATTCAACCATGATCTTATTGGATGCTGGACAGGCTCCAATACCCGAATGGCCTCCCCATTGCCCCTTCAGGATTTCGAAATGTCCTGATTGATGATGGTGCAATGGTGGGTGTGTTTCCACAATTCCTCAAACAAGTAACGCAGCCTGGTTTCTAGACTCCAGAGTGACCAATGAAAACTCTTTTGGCTGCTCGCCTGGCTGTGGACTTCTGACCTTTTTGAGAAATCCAACTTTAAAAAAGGGGAAGGCTTCATCTTTACATGGTTCAGCTGCCTAAGGCAGCACTCGCTCCAGTTTTTATCTTCTAGTTATAAATTTTCCCTTCGTCCTGGCTCTGCTGTATTTGACAATGGGATGGTGATGGCCTTCTTCTCCTGTCATGGTTGCGAACACAGTCTGTACTTCTCAGCAATGTGTAAGACTATGTTTGGTTTTGCTTTCACTCCCCCATCCTTTACCCTCCCCCAGTCACCCATTTCCTCTCCCCCACCATCACAGTTGACCGCCCCCCCCCCCCCAGCATCACCTTCCAACTCCCCTCCGTCACCTCTTCCTCCAGGGATGTCCAGGTGAACGTGTACATTCCCTTCATTCCCAAAAATCCCACCCTCAAGCACATTAACCTTCCGAACCTCCTCCTTCCTACCCCCAGGGTCCACGTCTGCCTCCGAGTCCCCACCAACCACCCTTTGCCAAACCTTCTACCGCTAACGACGAACTCTCACCCTCCCACTCTACCGCCTCACTCTGCCCTTCCTCCATACCACACCCGCCCTCGGTTTGCTGCCCAGGAGGCAGGCATGGACCTCTCCAACCCCTCCTCCCCGGGCACATTCATCTGAACAACACCCCTCCACAACCCGTACTCCTCCCCGGAAACCCACCACCCCCTCCGAAACCCGTTCCCCACCGCCCCCCCCACCCTGGAAATCCTCCCTCTCTGGAAGGACGAGGCAAGGAGGGAGCTGAAAATGCAAATCCGCCTCTTTGAGACGATCACCCTCCTATTCAATCATGGAGATGGAGGGAGGGCGAGGCCAGCATGTATTGCCCATCCCTAACTGCCCCTCGAAAACACAGCGGGCAGAATTTTCTGCCTGCCGGGTGGTGGGGGGGGCCCAACCCAATCTCCGGTGGGCGGGCGGGCGGGCGGTGAGACGATCCCCGCCGCCATTTTAACAGGGCGGGGCCAATTAAGGCCCGCCCAGCGTGACATCCGGCGAGAAGCGCAATGCGCTCCCTGTGCGGGTGGGGTGGTGGGGGGGGGGGGGTGCGTGGTGTGGGATTCCCCAAAAGCGAGAGTGCGCTCTTTCACGCATGCGCACGACAGAGCGCACATCTCCCTGAGGCTAAGTGCAGCCTCAGGGAGATCGCTGACACTTTCAAAAATATGAAAAATAGAAGCAGATAAATTCCCTAAAATGTCCCCCTCCATGTGACAATGCCACACGTGATGAGACATGTTCATGATTTACCTAATACGCTTATTAAACATTTTAAAACCCTGCATGAAACCTCATCCCGCCGATGGACGAGGCTTCGTGTTTTAACTATTGCCCACTAGGGCTCCTGGCCTGCCCACCAACCTTAAGGTCCTTTAATTGTATAATTGATCCTGTCAATGGCCTCAATTGACCATTGACAGGTCGGCGGGTGCACAGCTGATTTTACTGCGCCACCCCTACGCCCCCCCCCCCACCTCCCTGACAATTTAAATGGGGCGCGGTGAGGTTGGCATCATCCAGCGTCACTATACGTGCCTGACGAGCGAGCCCCACCCGCTCGCCGATGGCAAAATTCTACCCAGTGTCTTGCTCGGCCGTTTCAGAGTCAACCACCTGGGCTGTGGGTCTGGAGTCGCCTGTAGGCCAGACCGGGTAAGGACAGCAGATTTCCCTTTCCCTAGGAGGGGCACAAGTGAACCAGATGGGGCTTTTTTTTTAAACACGACGGTTCCACGGCCAGATCTGTCAGTGAGTTCCAATTCCACCATCTGCCCCGGGTGCCCAGAATGTTACCGTAAAAGCAAAAAATACCGCGGATGCTGGAAATCTGAAACGTAAACAGAAAATAGCTGGAAAAGCTCAGCAGGTCCGACAGCGCCTGCGGAGAGAATAGAAACAAGAGTTAACGTTTTGAGTCCTTATGACTCGCCCTCCTCACCCCCAACAAGGTCCCGTATGTCACTGGGTCATGTCGTTCTTTCCAGAGTGCATCCCCTTGGTCCTGCCACTATCACATTCTGCTTTCTGACCTTAATGCCACCATCAACACCTCCTTTAGCCAGTGCCGCTACCATTAACACCCGCTTTGTCCATGACACCCTCTGGCAATCTCTCCCTTGCCTCCATCTATCGCTGGCCTTCTCCCCAGCCTCACCTCAAAACAGTATCAATTTCATAACAAAAACGGAAACAGAAATACCTGGAAAAACTCAGCAGGTCCGGCAGCATCGGCGGAGAAGAGCACAGTTGTCGTAGGGTCATGAGGACTCGAAACGTCAACTGGACTCTCCTCCGCCGATGCTGCCAGACCTGCTGAGTTTTTCCAGGTATTTCTGTTTCTGTTTTTGTTTGGGATTTCCAGCATCCGCAGTTTTTTGGTTTTAGTACCAATTTCAGGACATTTTTTACTTCTCTCAAGCTCTGAAGGAGAGTCATACGGACTCGAAATGTCACCTCTGTTCTCTCTCTCTCTCTCTCTCTTCACAGATGCTGTTATACCTGCTGAGTTTTTCCGGGGTGGGGGGAAAGATTGGACAGGTAGAGTAGAGCTGGATAGAGGTGGAGATAACCAAAAGATGTCACAGACAAAAGGACAAAGGGGTGTTGACCCATGCTGATGTTATCTAAGGAACGTGCTAATAGGTGACCTGAAGGGGAGAAAGCTGGACGACAAAGGTACAGATAGCCCTAGTAGGGGTGGGGTGGGTGGGGGGGTCTTTCCAGCTCTACGTATCCCACCCCACCTTAAACCAGCTTGGCCTGCTGCAATGTTCCAGTGAAGCTCAACGCAAACTGGAGGAACAGCACCTCATCTTCCGACCAGGCACTTTACAGCCTTCCGGACTGAATATTGAGTTCAACAATTTCAGATCGTGAAATCTCTCCTCCATCCCCACCCCCTTTCCGATTTTCCCCCTCCTTTTTGTTTTTTCCAATAATTCATATAGATTTTTCTTTTCCCACCTATTTCCATTATTTTTAAATGTATTTCCATCCATTGTTTTATCTCTACCTTTTAGCCTATTTCGATCCCTTCCCTTCACCCCACCCCCACCCCCACTAGGACTATCTGTACCTTGCTCGTCCTGCTTTCTACCCTTAATTAGCACATTCCTTAGATAATATCACCACCTTCAACACCTCTTTGTCCTTCTGTCTGTGACATCTTTTGGTTATCTCCACCTATCACTGGCCCTCTATCCAGCTCTACCTGTCCCACCCCCCCTTAAACCAGCTTATATTTCACCTCTCTTCTATTTTTACTTAGTTCTGATGAAGAGTCATATGGACTCGAAACGTTAACTGTGTCCCTCTCCGCAGATGCTGCCAGACCTGCTGAGTTTTTCCAGCTATTTTTGTTTTTGTTTTGGACTTCCAGCATCTGCAGTTTGTTTTTTTTTGCTTTTAAACTGAAACCTTAGTCCAGGCAGCGCACAAAGGGCGATATTGTTTTAGAGGTGTTGTTGGTAGGGAGCAGCCAGGGAATCTCAGTGGGCTGGGCTCAACTCGCAGCCTGCAGCAAGTGTGCGATGTTGGCTGGCGAGGGAGCCACCGGGGGGGGTCTGTTCTCAATGTTGTCGAAGACTATCCAAGACCCCCCCCCGGGGAGGGCTGATGGTCTTGGGTAGGAGCGCCAAGGCTTGGGAGTGTCTCACGAACGGCGGGGAGGGTGGTGGTCAGCTTTGGGGGGGTGGGGGCCGCAGGCAGGCTTGGGAGATGGGTGGGTGAGCGGCAGGCTGAACGTGGAGACCTGCGGAGTGATATGCTCCAGACGGCAGAACGGTTGGGGGGGCGTGGGGACAGTAGAGGGACCGTGTCAAGTAAAACGATTCCCCAAGCGGGGTGAAACCTGTTCAGGCCGGCTCGAGGCTGGCTCGGCTTGGAGTTGTAGGAGCTGGTTTTATTGTGGATGATGCTGCAGGCGATGGATTAACTCGACGCATCGAGCAGCTCTGGGGTCAGTGCTTTTCAGCTGAGGCCAGCAGAGGTTGTGGCGGGTCTTGTCACTCTGACTTGGGCTCAGAGAGGGACTCAGTGTCAGTGCTGGGGCATCAGCCATCGGTCAGTGGGTTCAGAGGTCAGAGAGGCTCAGGATTGAACTAGGCCCCACCTCCCTCAACCTGTCAGGGGGTGGGTTACCCCTGACCCCCCCCCTCCCTCAACCTGTCAGGGGGTGGGTTACTCCAGACACCCCTCCCTCAGCCTGTCAGGGGGTGGGTTAGGGTTACAATTGTAAAAGAGGTGCAGGAGCAGAGGGACCTTGGGGTTTATGTGGTCTTTTAAAACCAGTAAAATAAACTAAGGAACTAATCGGCAGCATCCCGAAGGGGCACAGTAGCAAAAGGCAAAAATTTAATGGGGAACCTAATAAATCAAATTAAAGGTTTCCTGGGGCTGCTGATGCTTTCTAGGCCCCACGGTGCCCACTGGTCAGGGAAGGCCTCAGGCTCACCGGCAGAAACCCTCTGATCCCTCTCCAGGGGCACCTGGGCACAAGCGTAGCTGCAGAAGAGAGTCAGCAGGGCTGAGCAACCCCCAAACCCACCCCCCCCTTCCCAAAAGCTGCACCCCCCCACCCCCCCCCCCCCCAACTCCGACCGCACTGGGTGGCCGACGGTCAGGAGGGTGGGGTCAAAGTGCCACCAGATCCTGAGGAGCAGGCCCCCTTCCGAAAGGGGCTGCAGCCTCGCGCAACCTATGGACACCCGGAACACGGACTCCTCAAGGCCGCAGAGAGGCTAGGCGGCCTGGTTGGGGTGAGGGGGGGCGGGGTCCGTGAACCATCTTAATCTTCCATTGCACGGGGCTGCTGCGTGGAACACCCTCCTTGCCGACTCCCCGATGGTAAAGGGGAAGGACCGGCCATCAAGCCCCTATCCGTTCTAATCCAGCACTTGGCCCGCAGCCCTGTGTGCTACGGCGTTTCAAGTGCTCATCTAAACACTTGTTAATTGTTGTGAGGGTTCCTGCCTCCACCACCCCCTCAGGCAGAGTTCCAGATTCCCACCACCCTCTGGGTGTAAAAATCCCTCCTCAAATCCCCTCTAAACCTCCTGCCCCTTACCTTAAATCCATGTCCCCTGGTTATTGACCCCTCCACTAAGGGAAACAGTTTCTTCCTATCTACGGCTCTCATAATTTTGTACACCTCTCTCAGGTCCCCCCTCAGCCTTCTCTGCTCTAAGGAAAACAACCCCAGCCTATCCTGTCTCTCTTTATACGCGATGACCCTATGACTCCTGCACAGAGAGCCCTGTACCGGGCACCGCACCCACCACCACCAACCTGATGGCCAAAACCCTGGGCTTATATGTGTACAAATTGTTGAAGGTGGGTTGAGAAATGGTCAATAAGACGTCCAGAGGCTGGGCTTTATAAATGGAGGCACAGATTACAGAAGCGAGCAGCTTATGGTGAACCTCCATAACGCTCTGGTTCGGCATCAACTGGTTTTACTGCTTCCGGTTCTGGGCGCTGCACTTTTGGGGAAGGATGTGAACACCTCGGAGAGAGAGAGAGAGAGGGCGCAGGAAAGATTCACGCCAACAGTCCCAGGGGGTGAGAGACTTCTCGAGATTGGAGAAGCTGGGGTTGTTCTCCTCGGAGAAGGGGGAGGCCGAGAAGAGATTTGACCGGAGGCGTTCAGAATCGGGAGGCGGGGGTCTGGACAGAGTAGAGAGGGAGGAGCCATTCCCACTCACGGAAGGATGGAGCACCGGAGGTGATTGGCGAAAGAAGCAATGGAGACATGAGGAAAACCTTTTTTTTGACTAACGCAGCGAGTGGTTAGGATCTGGAATGCGCTGACTGAGAGGTGCCAGTGGGGAGGCAGATTCATTTGGGAGGTTAGCTGAAGAAAACAAAATTTAGGAGGTGGCAGGTAAAAGGAGCCGGGCGTGGGATGAGCCAGCACAGGCACAACGGGCCGAATGGTCCCCTTCTGCACTGTAACCGTACTGTGACGTCGAGTAAATGGAGTTACGATACAGGTCACATGACCTGGGTAGCCATGTCCCTTGGAAAAGCAAAGGATAGAGATAACAAACCAAATCCAATTCTTTCCGAAAGGGAGTGACAGGAAAGTATAGCTCGCGCTGACGCTCGCCAACCTGAACGGACCCGTCACTAACTCTCCTCAAAGGAGGGAATGTTTTTTTTTTCCAAGAAGGGCCCAAAACAGAGCCTTGGCTGAAATTAGCGAGCTTGGTACAGCCTAGGAGCTGGACTTGAGGTCTTGAGCCATCCCAGTGATGAGAAATTCCTCCCCACTCGAAGAAGGATCATTCAACGAATGGCAGGACGAATTCTCTTGACGCATCTCTCCTTGACCGTGTAGGAAGGGGATTTCGTGAAACTTTTAATATGTCACATCAGACACATTCTGTTGAACACAGACACAACGATGGTGTTCAAATAGGGGAGATGATGCAGGGGTAATGTCATTGGGCTAGTAACCCAGGGGCCCAGGCTAACGCTCTGGGGACACGGGTTCAAATCCCACTCACGGTAGCTGGTGGAATTTCAATTCAATTAATAAAATCTGGAATTGGAAGCTAGTCTCAGGAAACTATCATGGATTGTCGTAAATACCCATCTGGTTCACTAATGTTCCTTTTAGGGAAGGAAATCTGCCGTCCTTACCTGGTCTGGCCTACATGGGAAGGCCCTGTCTCTCAGTTGTGTACTGAAGTGTGAGATGCCCTTGCACAAGTGTCTGTTCCCCACACAATGAGTGTTGGCAAGCTATTGAATCACAGAATAAATCTTTTTTTAAATTAATTTATGGGACGTGAGAGTTGCTGGTCTGGTCCTGCGTTTATTGCCCATCCCTAATTGCCCCTCGGGAAGGTGGTGGGTGAGCTGCCTTCTTGAACCACTGCAGTCCCTGTGGTGTAGGTACACCCACCGTGCTGTTAGGGAGGGAGTCCCAGGATTTGGACCCAGCGACAGTGAAGGAACGGCTGATATATTTTCCAAGTCAGGATGGGGAGTGGCTCGGAGGGGAACTTCCAGGTGGTGGTGTTCCCCATGTGTCTGCTCCCCTTGTCCTTCTAGATGGTAGTGGTCATGGGTCTGGAAGGTGCTGTCGAAGGAGCCTTGGTGAGTTCCGGCAGTGCATCTTGTAGATGGTACACACACTGCTGCTACCGTGCGTCGGTGGTGGAGGGAGTGAATCTTTGTGGATAGGTTGCCTATACCTGTCCTGGCAGTCCAAAACAAAAACAGTGTAGAGGGAGCTTTACTCTGTATCTAACCCCGTGCTGTACCTGTCCTGTGAGTGTTTGATGGGGACAGTGTAGAGGGAGCTTGACTCTGTATCTAACCCCATGCTGTACCTGTCCTGGGAGTGTTTGATGGGGGCAGTGTAGAGGGAGGGGGGCCTGGTAGAGGAGAGAAAGGGTTTAAACAGGAGGTTGAAGCCTTGAAAATCAGACCCTGTAATTCACCTCAAACTATCGCCTTCCTCGAAGGTTATTCATCGCCTCTCAATGCCCAACCTCAAGGATGAGCTCCACCATTCCGGGTGGAACGCTTGCAGCAGTTGCCACGGAGATGCATCCAAAAAGCGCAATCGCCTGATCCTGCCTTCCCTGATCTCGTCCAGAATCTACGTGGTCGACGTTGGGACAGATTCCCGAGCGCCCAGGATGTTTAAGGTGACCGCTTCCAATTCTACACCTCTACGGCACTTACTCTCACAGCACTGCACCCAATCTTCCATCTCAGGCCTTAAAGCCTGTGCAAGAGTTTGTCAGGGTCAACGGAGAGATATTTCCGATTGTCATCCAATTGTCAGAACTAGGGGGGCCATCAATATCAGACAGTCACCAATAAACCCGATGGGGAATTCAGGAGAAACTCCTTTACCCAGAGAGCAGGGAGAATGTGGGACTCGCTCCCAAGGGGAGTGGGGAGATTGTGGGACTCGTTCCCATGGGGAGCAGGGAGAATGTGGGACTCGCTCCTGCGGGGAGCGGGGAGAATGTGGGACTTGCTCCCACGGGGAGTTGGGAGAATGTGGGACTCGCTCCTGTGGGGAGTGGGGAGAATGTGGGACTCGCTCCCACAGGGAGTGGTCGAGGTGAATCGCAGAGATGGATTAAAGGGGGGAAGCTGGATAAACACACGAGGGAGACAGGAATAGAAGGATATGGTGATGGGAGGGGGGAGATGAAGAGGGGGGTGGGAGGAGGCTGGTATGAAGCAGAAACACCAGCACGGAGCAGAGGGGCCGAGTGGCCTGTTTCTGTGCTGTAAATACTTGTGATGAAGGTGCTATATGATCAACCTAATTCAGGCCTGGGGCTCTCTTAGTCTCAGAAGGACAATAGGCTTTTGCTGAGAGGACAAGATAGATTTTACCAGCAAAATTAATTCAGTTTTATACAGTTCTGAGCAACAACAACAGATTGCATTTATTTAGCAACTTTAACATATGTGGTATGGAGAGGGGGAGAGGGGAAGAGAGAGAGAGAGATGGAGAAAGAGAGAGAGAGAGGGAGAGAAAGTGAGAGACAGAGAGGTTTAGGGAGGGAATTCCAGAGCTCAGGGCCCCCCCCAGGCAGCTGAAGGCACGGCCAATGGAGGAGCGATGGGAATCAGGGGATGCGCAAGAGGCCAGAATTGGAGGAGCACAGAGATCTCGGAGGTAGGGATAGGGACACAGAGATAGGGAGGGGTGTAGGGGCTGGAGGAGGTTACAGAGATAGGGAGGGGTGGAGGGACTAGAGGAGGTTACAGAGATAGGTAAGGGTGCAGGGGCTGGAGGAGGTTAGAGAGATAGGTAGGGGTGTAGGGGCTGGAGGAGGGTTACAGAGATAGGGAGGGGTGTAGGGGCTGGAGGAGGTTACAGAGACAGGGAGGGGTGTAGGGGCTGGAGGAGGTTACAGAGATAGGGAGGGTTGTAGGGGCTGGAGGAGGTTACAGAGATAGGGAGTGGGTGTAGGGGCTGGAGGAGGTTACAGAGATAGGGAGGGGTTTAGGGGCTGGAGGAGGTTACAGAGATAGGGAGGGGTGTAGGGGCTGGAGGAGGTTACAGAGATAGGGAGGGGGATGAGGCTATGGAGGGATTGGGAAACAACGATGAGAACTCTGAAATGGAGCTGTTTACCGGACTGGGGGCCAGTGTAGGTCAGCGAGCACAGTGGGGTGGGGGGGGGGAGGTGGTTGTGGGGGGGTTGGGGGGTGCGGGGTGATGGGTGAACGGGACTCGGTGTGAGTTAGGACACGGGGGCAGTGGAGGCATGGGGATGAGTTGAAGTTTACGGAGGGTGGGATGTTGAGGGCCGTGCAGAGGAGGGCATTGCAATTGTTGAGTCTGGAAGTAGTGAAGGTGCGGATGAGGCTCAGAGCAGGAGATGATCTGAGGAGGTGGCGTTGCTGTGCCAGGACTATGCAGACGGTCAGGTTCAGACTGGGACAGGTGCCAGGGAGAGGGATTGAGTTGGAGGGGAGAAGGCAGCTTTCACTTTATAAAATTAGCCAATCGTTGACAGGTACAACACAGAACCTCACTGCTCTATCGCCGTTGGTGTGTTTGCCCGCGTCACCCTCATTGTACTTCACCATGATGTTGCTGAGGCCTGGTTAGCACTGTGGAAATAAATAATCAGCCCACCAAGTTAACATCTCACCCCTTTGCAGGTCGTGGAGCCAATTGACATGTTGTGGAAGTGTAACCTGGCCAATCCTCACACCACACACTGCCTGGCCAACGGGGAGGTGATGATCAGTACAATTGGGGATCCCTCCGGGAACGGCAAAGGTAAGGTGAATCCAGTCCCTCTTGTCCCCTCCCCTCACCAAACCGCCCCCCCACCCCCCCACCCCCCCACCCCCCCCCCCACCTCCAGTCGTGGATGTCATGTAAGTGTGGGGAGGGGGTTCTACCGCATCTACCGCACCTACCATGGGCTCAGCGTGTTGCTGGGAGGGGGCTGCGGCATCGCAGAGATGGGAACAGAACCCGTCCATGCATTAGTTAAGGCAGGACTTTAGGGATGGGGGAAGTGGCCATTCAGCCCCTCTTGAGCCTGTTAAGCAGGAACTGGGGGAGGCCATTCAACCCCTCTTGAGCCTGATACACAGGAACAGGAGGAGGCCATTCAGCCCCTCTTGAGCCTGTTACACAAGAACAGGAGGAGGCCATTCAGCCCCTCTTGAGCCTGTTAAGCAGGAACTGGGGGAGGCCATTCAGCCCCTCTTGAGCCTGTCCCACTATTGAATTAGATCATGGACTGATAACAATCTTAACTCCATCTACTCACCTTGGTTTCATGACCCTTAATCTCCTTACCCAACAAAAATCTACCCACCTCAGCTTTAACAAATCCAATTGAACTCTATCCCTCTCACCCCCCAGCCTCCACAGCTTTTCAGGGGGAGAGAGTTCCCGATTCCCACTCCCCTGTGTGTGTGTGTGTGTGTGTGTGTGTGTGTGTGTGAAGTGCTTCCTGACATCACCCCTGAACGGCCTGGCTCCCATTTTAAGGTTCTGCCCACCCTTGTTCTGGACTCTCTCCACCCGCCCGACCACCAGAGGAAATAATTTCTCTCTATCGACCCGATCGAATCCGTTAATCATTTTAAATCCTTCGATTAGATCACCCCCTTCATCTTCTATTAATGAGGGGATACAAGCCTAGCATGTGCAATTTTTATACTATGGCAATGGTCCTGAACCCCTGAGAGAAGTGAAAATTTAGCCAGTGTAGCCCACTCCAACGAGACCCCTGTAAGCACGTGCCTGGATATCATGTGCCAACAACAACTTGCATTTATATAGCACTTTAACAGAGTAAAACATCCCAAGATGATTCGCAGAAGCGTTATCAGTCAAAATTCGAAACTGAACCACAGAAGGAGAGAGTGACTCGTAGTTCTAAACTATGCAGCCAGGGGGAAACAGCCTCTGGCAAACGCCCTGTCAAACCCCTCTAAGAGTTTCAATGAGATTATAGAATGATACAGCACAGAGAGACCATTCTGCCCATCGTGTCTGTGCCAGCTCTTTGAAAGAGCTATCCAATTAGCCCTCACACCCCCCGGTCTTTCCCCACAAAGCCCTGCAAATGTTTCCCCTTCGAGTATTTACCCGATTCCCCCTTTTGAAAGTTCCTATTGAATCTGCTTCCACCGCCCTTTCAGGCAGCGCCTTCCAGATCACAGCAACTCGCTGTATCAAAAAAACATATTCTCATCTCTCCCTCTGGTTCTTTTCCTGATTCTCTTTGAAGAGGAGATGTTACACTCTCTGATCCTGCAACGACCACAGAGACTCAGGCTTCCTTTTAACCGATTTAAATCAAGCATAAGCAAGTGAGCCGCAATCATTCCTAAGAATGAAGACCCAGCTCCCAGACTGATTACATTTCACTACTTTTGTACTTTTTCTTATCATAACACATTTGGTACATTTGAATACATCCAATTGGTAACCAACACACCGGTTCCATACTAACTCTATCCTATTGCGTACATAAACATATGATTTTGCTAGCCAATTATTCTAAAGGATGTATACATAATTATATTATCCAATCAGAATTAAAACATGTACGCTAAGACCTTGGTTCTTACAACTCAGGACTGTTTGTGTTTCATTAAAGCTCCCTCTTTGTCCATTGTTCATCTTCCCATATCTAAGCTAAAACCATCTGCTTCTTCCCTGTGTGAGAGGGGAGTACACTTAATCTAATTTATGTCATACTTTTGTCTCCCGTCTGACTCTCAAGGCTGTGCAATGTTCATCTGGTAATCTTCAACTCTTAATATGTTTAGCAGCCATGTCTGCCTGGAGATTTTAGGGGTTTTTCAGTAAATTCTCTTTCAGCATTCTTAATTTCCCCCCAACGCCTTCAATCTGTGTCCCCTCTGGTTACCAACACCCCCTGCCAGTGGAAACAGTTTCTCCTTATTTACTCTGTCGAAAACCCCTTCACGATTTTGAACGCCTCAATTCAATCTCCCCCTTAACCTTCTCTGCTCTAAGGAGAACATTCCCAGCTTCTCCAGCCTCTCCACATGAACTGAAGACCCTCATCCCTGGTCCCATTCTGGGTAAATCTCCCTCCCACAGCCTCTCCAAGGGCCTCGACCTCCTTCCTAAAGTGCAGGGCCCGGAATTGGACACGGTACTCCTGCTGAGGCCTAAGCAGAGATTTATAAAAGGGTGTAGCCTAACATCCGTGCTTTATTCTAACCCTCTGTTTATGGGCTGAATGGTCTTCTTCTGATCTGTATTATTCTATGATTTACCTCAATGGGAACCTGTTTTGCACTGCTGGAGAACACCAATTTCACCCCCTCCCTCCCTCAACGATCGGGTTAAATTGTGATGCTTTTTGTAGTCAAACAGGCAACTGGCACTCACTCGTGAAGGACCCATCCCAGAAGAATGCTGTGTTAGAGTTGACCTGTTTCCATTTCTTATGCCAACTCTTATAGGGTGAGGGTGAGATTCTATTTCACTCAGTGAACACTCAGACCCTGGAGGCTTGTCTAGGAAGTCTTTATTAAAATTGTGATATCACGGAGAGCCTAGTCACATACAACGGAGGGAACCAGTCTCTGACTAACACCTCTTTACACACATAGATATAGTAAAAGGTTCGTGACAGAAACTTGGGCAATTACAATAGTTTCAAATGGCTTCAAAGGATAGCAATCAGTGTTAATGATTTAACGATTAGACAGGACAATGTCAATGGTTTAGCAAATAGATAGTGTTAACGGCTACATATCTTGGGCAATGCACACACAATAGTTTTTTCTCTCTTGGAATTTGCAACCATATCTGACATCCGGAGCCCCTTAGTCTGGGAAGGTAGTAGCACTGGCCCTTTGATTTGCTAATTTATGTGCTGGCTGCGTGACTGTTTGGGGACATGTGACAATAATTTCATTATACATGTATTTTAATTCCCTTTCCCAATTATACATGTAGTTTGTTTCATTCACAATTATACCTGTATTTTATTTCATTCACAATTATACACGTATTTTATTCCTCCACAGCCACTGTGTGGTCCCGGGAAATACAGTCGATGGGAGCCGGGTTTAACTTGCTCCCGGCACTGTTTGCACCTTCTTCGGCCTGTGTTCAAACCTTCACGCATGCCTTGTTTTACAGGCGGCTTTGTTCTGCTGGACGGCGAGACGTTCGAAGTGAAGGGGAACTGGGAGCAGGATGGACACGCAGCTCCCTTTGGTTACGATTTCTGGTATCAGCCCCGGCACAACGTCATGATCAGCACGGAATGGGGCACGCCTAAAGCCTTGGCTAATGGATTTAAGATAGAGGACGTCAAAGCCGGTGAATAAACAATAACTGGCACCCGCTTCTCTCACCTCCTGTCCTGTTTCCAGCATGAAAATAGGCCATTCAGCCCCTTTGCTCCATGCTGCACATGAACCTTCTCCCACCCCCCTCTTCATCTCATCCCATCAACATACCCTTCTATTCCTGTGCTTATCCAGCTTCCCCGCCTCAATCTATCTCCGTGCTTTACCTCGACCACTCCCTCTGGTAGCAAGTCCCACATTCTCCCCGCTCCCCGCGGGAGCGAGTCCCACATTCTCCCCGCTCCCTGTGGGAGCGAGTCCCACATTCTCCCCACTCCCCGTGGGAGCGAGTCCCACATTCTCCCCACTCCTCCTGGGAGCGAGTCCCACATTCTCCCCACTCCTTCTGGGAGCGAGTCCCACATTCTCCCCACTCCCCGCGGGAGCGAGTCCCACATCCTCCTGGGAGCGAGTCCCACATTCTCCCCACTCCCCGTGGGAACGAGTCCCACATTCTCCCCACCACTCAAGTTCTGTCGAAGGGTCATGAGGACTCGAAACGTCAACTCTTTTCTTCTCCACCGATGCTTCCAGACCTGCTGAGTTTTTCCAGGTAATTCTGTTTTTGTTTTCTCCCCACTCTCTGGGTCAAGGCGTTTCTCCTGAATTCCCCATTGGATTTATCAGTAACTGTCTTATATTGATGACCCCCTAGTTCTGGTCTGTACCCCCCACAAGTAGAAACATCTTCTCTACGTCGACCCTATCGAAACCCTTCCAGAATTTTAAAGACTTCGATCAGGTCACCCCCTCAGCCTCCTCCTTTCTAGAGAAATGAGCCCTGACCTGTTCGGCCTTTCCTGATAGTTATAACCTCTCCATTCTTGTATCACCTCCGTAAATCTTTTTTTATGCGTCTTCTCTGATGCCTGAACTCAAGGTGTGGTCCGGCCAACATTTCACACGGGTTTAACATAACCTCTCTGTTTCTCAATTCTGTTGCTCGAGAGGTTAGCCCCGGTGTATGGTTAGCTTATTCTATTGGCCTTATTAACCTGCATTTCTGATTTATGAATCTGTGCCCCTGGATCTCGTTGCTCTTCTTCCCCCATTTTGACTTATTTTCCAAGTACATAAAAAATAGGAACAGGAGGCCAATCGGCCCCTTGAACCCATTCCACCGGTCAATAAGATCATGACTAACCTTCTGCCTCAACCCCCCTTTCCCGCCCTATCCCTCGATCCCCTTAGTGTCTGAAGATCTATCCATCTCCATCTTGAATCTACTCAACGACTGAGTGAATGCAGCTCTTTGGGGTTAGAGAATTCCAAAGACTCACAACCCTCCCGAGTGAAGAAATTCCTCCTCGTCTCAGCCCAAAATGGCCGAGCTCTTATCCTGAGGCTGTGATCCTGTGTTCTAGACTCTCCAAAACCTAGGGAAACTGCCTCTCAGCATCTACCCTGTCAAATCCTCGAGGAATTTTATGCATTTCAACGAGATCACCCTCTCAGTCATTAAAAATCGTAAGAAACAGGAGCAGGAGTAGGCCATTCGGCCCCTCGAGTCTGCTCCCCCGTTCAATAAGATCATGGCTGATTGGACTGCGGCCTCGATTCCGCTTTCCTGTCCCCGTAACCCTTGACTCCCTTGTCTGTCAAAAACCTGTCCAACTTGAACATCAATGACCCGGCCTCCGTTGCTCTCTGGGGGAAGAAATCTCCATCGACTGACCATCCCCGGAGGGGAGAAATCCCTCCTCATCTCCTCCTTAAATGGGAGACCCCTTATTTTGAAACTGTGACCCCCCCCCCCCTCCACGTTCTAGATTCCCTCATGAGGGGAAGCATCCTCTCAGCATTCACCCTACCAAGACCCCTCAGGTAAATGTTCCTTCTAAGCAGCGCAGAGCATAGTCCCAAGGGTTATGTGGCGTCCCGATTCCTCTGACTGAAATGAATCCATAGCAACATTGAAGTTCATCCTCCGCTTAGATGCCCCTGATGTATATTAGTAACCTATGAAGGTTTTCACAATTTTGCTGGAATTTATTCTATATACAAGGACACTACGGGCACAGCCTCCACGTCTGGGACTGGACCAAGCACACGCGAGTGCAGACGATCGACCTCGGACAGGATGGCTCCATCCCGCTGGAGGTCCGCTTCCTCCACGACCCCAGTGCCGCTGAGGGGATGGTTGGCTGCGCCCTGAGCAGCTCTGTCTTCCGCTTCTACAAGACGGAGGTATGTCCGATAGGCGGCGGGTTTCCTGCTGAGGGGGAAGGAGGAGCAGGTGGGCAGGGACGGGCTGTGTGCCTCTTTTGAGTAATTATTCTGTAATAACCTTTGACGTGGCACCTTATCAAATGCCTTCTGGAAATCCAAGGACACCACATCTATAGGTTCCCCTTCATCCATGGCACAAGTTACTCCTTCAAAAAACTCCAATAAATTGGTTAAACATGATTTTCCTTTCACAAAACTATGTTGACTCTTCCCGATTACCTTGAGTTTCTCTAAGTGCCCGTTTGAACCGGGGAGGGCAGCTAACAACCTGAGCTCCATGCATACGATCCCACACTTTAATGTTCCCGGACTACGTCGGGAGTATACAAGGCGTCGGAGGCTGTGCAGGGAGTTTGTATCATGTCTGAGCTTTCAAGGCCCGGACTCCCGCGGTAAAGATTCCCACAAACGGTTCCAGGGACGAGGAACCTCAGTTCCGCGGCTAGATTGAAGAGGTTGGGGCTGGTTTCCTTGGAGAATAGAAGGTCGGGGGGGAGGTTTGATCGAGGTGTTCAAAGGGGCCCGGAGAGAGTAGGGAGGGAGAAACTGTTCCCGCTGGCGGAACGATGGAGAATGAGGGGGCCGCAAACTCAAAGGCGTTTGGCAAATGGAGGCACAAGAAGAGCCTTCCTCTCGCGCAGTCATGTGGTTAGGATCCGGAATGCGCTGCCTGAGAGCGTGTGGGGGGGGGGGGGGGGTGAAAGGCAGGGTCAATCGAGGCGTTCCAGAGGGAATTGGGTCACTATCTGAAAAGGAAGGACGTGCAGGAGTAAGGGGGGGAGGGGGGGAAGATGGGGAGGTGGGACGAGGGCCAGCACTGACACAATGGGCTGAATGGCCTCCTCCCGTTCTTTAACCACTCTGTGACTCTGAGAGTTTTGAGAGGCGTTTGGAACCATGGCGAAATTATAAGGCGGTTCGAGGCTAGGTCGTCGGTGCCAAAGTTCACCTTACATCCTTCCGGTACAGCCCAGACGCTTGGTGAAACACTGACAAACCCCACTGGCACTGGAATGAAAACAGAAAGTGCGGAAAACCTCAGCTGGTCTGGCAACATCTGGGCTCAGGGAAACGGAGTTCACGTTTCGAGTCCAATATGGCTCAAGGATATCAATAAGATTGAGGGAGTGCAGAGAAGATTTACTAGGATGTTGCTGGGTCTTAAGGAGTCGAGTTACAGGGAAAGATTAAACAGGTTAGGACTTTATTCCTTGGAGCGGAGATGAATGAGGGGAGATTTGATAGAAGTTTACAAAATTATGAGGGGTATAGACAGAGCAAATACGAGTGGGCTCTTTCCACTTAGATTAGGAGAGATAAACACGAGAGGACACGGCTTTAGGATGAAAGGAGAAAGGTTTAGGGGGAACTTCTTCACTCAGGGAGTGGTGAGAGTGTGGAATGAGCTGCGATCTGACTTGGTAAATGCGGGCTCACTCTTAAGTTTTATTGGATAGATACATGGATGGGAGAGGTCTGGAGGGTTATGGACTGGGAGCAGGTCAATGGGACTGGCGGAATAATAATTCGGCACAGACTGGAAGGGCCAAATGGTCTGTTTTCTGTGCTGTAGTGTTCTATGGTTCTTCTGGGAAGGGTTATTTCAGATTTCCAGCGCCCATGGTGTTTTGCTTTCATTTTAATCCAGTTGCGCTGGGTTTATGTGGGAGGGTGCCGGCCAGGGGCATGGGGAATTCCCCTTTTACTGGAGCATAAGCTCCTGTGAGACTTTTCCCGTCTGTGTCATCTGCCTCGTTCTAATTCCTCCCACAGAAAGGAGACTGGGCGACAGAGAAAGTCATTTCTGTCCCGAATAAGAAAGTGGAAGGCTGGATTCTGCCCGAGATGCCAGGTAAATATTAAAGAGGAGCTGCGATTTGCTTCATTCCCCCGCCGAGGGTCTGTGTGGACTGGGTGATGCTCAGGCCTGGCTTGAACCAATGCCAATATCGGGCTCTTGAACGCCTTACTTGGTTAGGCCGCATGGACCGGCAGTCCAGGCGGTTGTCCGCGGACGAGACGTTAAACTGAGTCCAACTGCAACCACCACCCTCCCTCCACCCCCACCACCAACCTCTGTCCCCCTCACTGCCTGCCCTCGTCTTATGACCCTCCCTTCAGAGGAGAGCTGGTGTAGCTGGGCCAAGTAACACAGCTGCATATTTTGCGGGTCTTCCTGGCCGCAAATCGGCTGCCACCTTTGCTTTGTGGGGGACACATGACACTTCAGCAGCACCTCGCCGGCACCTTAGGGAACCCCGAGGGCGCTACGGGAATGCAGGCTCTCCCATCTTCTGCGTTAACCCAGAGGCCGTGGAGTTGGAATCTTGAATTCGGTTGGAACAATACCTGGGAGTAAAATGGTGGTGTGAGGAAAAAGCAACCATGGGACCATTGGAGTACATTCAAACGAATATACAAAATAGGGGCAGTAACCCATTCGGCCCCTCGAGCCTGTTCCGCCATTCGATAAGATCATGGCTGATCTGTTTGTATTACTACCACCACGTTCCCATCTAACCCCGATAACCTTTCATCCCCTTGCCTAACAAGAATCTATCTGACTCTGTCTTAAAAATATTCAATGACCACCTACTGAGGCCGAGAGTTCCAAAGTCGCACAACCCCCTGAGAGAAAAAAATTTCCCCTCATCTCTGTCCTAAAAGGGCGACCCCTAATTTTAAAACAGTGCCCCCCTAGTTCTGGACTCACCCACAAGAGGAAACATCCTTTCCATGTCCACCTTGTCAAGACCGTTCAGGATCTTGTAAACTTCAATCAAATCACCCTTCACTCTTCTAAACTCCAGTGGAAACAAGCCCAGTCTGTCCAACCTTTCCTCATAAGACAACCCAGTCATTCCAGGTATCAATCTAGTAAACCTCCTCTGAACCGCCTCCAATGCATTTACATCCTTTGTTAAATAAGGAGACCAGAACTGCACAGAGTATTCGAGGTGTGGTCTCACCAATGCCCCTGTATAACTGAAGCACAACATCCTTACTTTTATGTTCAATCCCTCTTGTAATAAAGGATAGCATTCCATTAACCTTCTCAATTACTTGCTGTACCTGTGCACTAACTTTTTGTGACTCATGCAGTAGAACATCCAGATCCCTCTGCACCTTAGAATTCTGCAGTAGGTTCTCCATTTAAGTAATACTCTGCTTTTTTACTCTTCCTGCCAAAGTGAACAATTTCACATTTTCCCACATTGTACTCCCTCTACCAGATCTTTGCCCACTCACTCAACCTATCTACACCTGTCTGCAATCTCATGTCCTTTTCACAACATACTTTCCTACTTATCTTTGTGTCATCTGAAAATTTCGCTACCATGTCTTCACTCCCTTCATCTAAGTCATTGATGTAAATTGTAAAAGGTTGACCTGCTGGACTCCACTCATTACATCCTGCCAATCAGAAAGAGACCCATTTATGCATACTCTCTGTTTTCTGCCAGCCAGCCAATCTTCTATCCAGGCTAATATGTTACCCCCTACACCATGAGGTTTTGTTTTCCGTAATAACCTTTGATGTGGCACCTTATCAAATGCCTTCTGGAAATCCAAGGACAATACATCTATAGGTTCCCTTCATCACAAGTTACTCCTTCAAAAAACTCCAATAAATTGGTTAAGCATGATTATCCTTTCACAAAACTATGTTGACTCTTCCTGATTACCTTGAGTTTCTCTAAGTGCCCAGCTATAACCTCCTTAATAATCGATTCTAACACCTTCCCCATGATAGACATCAGGCTAACTGGCCTATAGTTTTCTGCCTCCCTCCCTTCTTGAGTAGAGGGGTTATATTTGCTACTTTCCAGACTGATGGAACCTTTCCAGAATCTAGCGATTTTTGGAAAATTAACATCAACACGTCTACTATCTCATTAGCCACCTCTTTAAAGACCCTAGGATGAAGCCCATCAGGACCCGGAGACGTGTCAGCCCACAGCTCCATCAGTTTGCTCAGTAAGACTTCCCTAGTGATTGTAATTTTATCAAGTTCCCCTCTCCCTTCCACCTCTTGATTTACGGCTATAACTGGAATGTTTTTCGCACCCTCTGTCGTGAAGACAGAAGCAAAATATTTGTTCATTTCACCCGCCATTTCCTTATTATCTACTATT